>NC_060182.1:11794261-12094261 GCF_021184085.1 Oncorhynchus gorbuscha
GGTAGGTATGGTGACTATGTAGTGAGGTGCGTACTGGTAGGTATGGTGACTATGTAGTGAGGTGCGTACTGGTAGGTATGGTGACTATGTAGTGAGGTGCGTACTGGTAGGTATGGTGACTATGTAGTGAGGTGCGTACTGGTAGGTATGGTGACTATGTAGTGAGGTGCGTACTGGTAGGTATGGTGACTATGTAGTGAGGTGCGTACTGGTAGGTATGGTGACTATGTAGTGAGGTGCGTACTGGTAGGTATGGTGACTATGTAGTGAGGTGCTGGTAGGTATGGTGACTATGTAGTGAGGTGCGTACTGGTAGGTATGGTGACTATGTAGTGAGGTACTGGTAGGTATGGTGACTATGTAGTGAGGTGCGTACTGGTAGGTATGGTGACTATGTAGTGAGGTGCGTACTGGTAGGTATGGTGACTATGTAGTGAGGTGCGTACTGGTAGGTATGGTGACTATGTAGTGAGGTGCGTACTGGTAGGTATGGTGACTATGTAGTGAGGTGCGTACTGGTAGGTATGGTGACTATGTAGTGAGGTGCGTACTGGTAGGTATGGTGACTATGTAGTGAGGTGCGTACTGGTAGGTATGGTGACTATGTAGTGAGGTGCGTACTGGTAGGTATGGTGACTATGTAGTGAGGTGCGTACTGGTAGGTATGGTGACTATGTAGTGAGGTGCGTACTGGTAGGTATGGTGACTATGTAGTGAGGTGCGTACTGGTAGGTATGGTGACTATGTAGTGAGGTGCGTACTGGTAGGTATGGTGACTATGTAGTGAGGTGCGTACTGGTAGGTATGGTGACTATGTAGTGAGGTGCGTACTGGTAGGTATGGTGACTATGTAGTGAGGTGCGTACTGGTAGGTATGGTGACTATGTAGTGAGGTGCGTACTGGTAGGTATGGTGACTATGTAGTGAGGTGCGTACTGGTAGGTATGGTGACTATGTAGTGAGGTGCGTACTGGTAGGTATGGTGACTATGTAGTGAGGTGCGTACTGGTAGGTATGGTGACTATGTAGTGAGGTGCGTACTGGTAGGTATGGTGACTATGTAGTGAGGTGCGTACTGGTAGGTATGGTGACTATGTAGTGAGGTGCGTACTGACGGCAGAGAGCGAAAACTGATTTACAACGGTGTCGTTTAATACCCATAAACCACAGTCAACAGAACAATACAATAAACGGGTCAAACAAAACCCGGGAATCACCAGCAGACCGTTGTATAAGCACTACAAGAAACAATTACCCACAAGGACATGGGGGGGAACAGAGGGTTAAATACACAACATGGATTTGATGGAATTGGAACCAGGTGTGATGGAAGACCAGACAAAACCAATGGAAATTGAAAAGTGGATCAGCGATGGCTAGAAGGTTGGTGACTTCAACCGCCGAACGTCACCTGAACAAGGAGAGGGAACAACTTCGGTGGAAGTCGTGACAGTTATGCATATTATTATTAGTAATAATAGGGGAGGGGGGTAGTTAAAACATTTACTCCAAGAAGTTCTTCAAACAGTTATTTGAGGATAAATTAAAAGGGGTTATTTGTAGGTGTTCCCCCACAGGTTTAATTCGAACAACCCCTAAAGGATACTCCAGGAACCTTTTCTTTTTATAGTGTACAGGGATTTGTATTCTGGTCAGCCATATTATATTGTTCCATAGGTGTTATTATTGTGTTAATTGACAAGTTCAATCAAGAGAGATACCTCTGGAACAGCTGGGGGTCTCTGAGGAGAGAAGGGAGAACCACTGACTGATTTAGACAACCTTTCTCAATTGACACAAGCCCATACGAGAGTCTTTCACAAGACACCGTCACTGACCATAGTCATAAGGTGAATTCAGAAAGAGTGGGACAAGTAGGACAACTTGAATTAGCTAAAGTGGGACAATCTTATAGGCTTTTCCAATTGAAGAGAGAGATACAGTTTACATTCGGGACCCCCTGTACCCAGGTTAAGGGGGGCTCTGGTTCTTGTAGTACTACAGTATATCCTATTCATTTTTTCTTGTAGTACTGTTATTAGTACTGTTATTAGTACTGTTATTAGTACTGTTATTGATACTGTTATTAGTGCTGTTATTAATACTGTTATTGATACTGTTGTTAGTACTGTTATTAATACTGTTATTACTACTCGTATTTGTACTGTTATTACTACCGGTATTAATACTGTTATTAATACTGTTATTATTACCATTATTACTATGGTTATTAGTACTGTTATTGATACTGTTGTTAGTATTGTTACCGTTATTAGTTATTAATACTATTATTAATAATGATATTAGTATTGTTATTGGTACTGGTAATAATACTGTCATTAGTACTGTTATTAATACTGCTATTAGTACTGTTATTAGTTCTGTTATTGGTACTGTTATTAATACTGTTATTAATACTGTTATTAATAATGATATTAGTATTGTTATTGGTACTGGTAATAATACTGTCATTAGTACTGTTATTAATACTGCTATTAGTACTGTTATTAGTTCTGTTATTGGTACTGTTATTAATACTGTTATTAATACTGATATTAGTACTGGTATTAGTACTGGTATTAATACTGTCATTAGTACTGTTATTATAACTATTATTAGTACTATTATTAGCAATGTTATTAATACTGCTATTAGTACTGTTATTAGTACTATTATTAGTACTGCTATTTGAGTGAATTCTGAAAAATTGGGAAACGTTTTACATTTCCGTCTTCTGTTACCTCTTCAGACATCTATCAGACGTATTACCACCTTAGGTATTTCTGAAATCCTGTTTCCTAATCACCAAAAATGTTATTGTCATTTTGGTACAATTAGGACTATAATGAGGGTGTCACAGTTTATCAAACCTTTTGTCCCAATCTATCAAATATAAACTGAAAAGATGGTTTTGACTCCTGTGAATATCATCAACATTATATATATTTTAAATTAGGAAACATCTTTGAGGATTTCAGAAATGTAACCTAATATGTTGGATAGATGTTGAAAGAGTGTTCCTCTTATTGCATTCACAAACTATTGATACCCCTTGACTTATTTCACAGTTTATTGTTACAGCCTGAATTCAAAATATAAATATTTTTTAATTCACTTACCTACACACAATATCCCTATAACGACACAGTGAAAACACTGTTTTTAGAAATGTTAGCAAATGTATGGAAAATTAAATACAGAAATATCACATTTACATAAGTATGTATTCACAAACCGGATTCAATACTTTGTAGAAGCACTTTTGGCAGGGATTACAGTAGTGAGTCTTTCTGGGTAAGTCTCTAAGAGCTTTCCACAACTGGATTGTGCAACATTTGCCAATTATTCTTTTCAAAATTCTTCAAGCTCTGTCAAATTGGTTGTTGATCATTGCTAGACAACCATTTTCAGGTCTTGGGAGAGATTTTCAAGTAGATTAAAGTCAAAACTGTAACTTGGCTGCTCAGGAACATTCACTGTCTTCTTGCTAAGCAATTCCAGTGTAGATTTGACCTTGTATTTGGGGTTTTTGTCCTGCTGAAAGGGAAATTAATCTCCCAGTGTCTGGTGGAAAGCAGACTGAAGCAGGTTTTCTCTAGGATTTTGCCTGTGCTTAGCTCCATTCCGTAAAATTTTTATGCTGAAAAACTCCCCAGTCCTTAACGATTACTAACATACCCATAACATGATGCAGCCACTACTATGCTTGAAAATATGGAGAGCGTGTAACGGCGTTCTTCGTTTGTCGAAAGAGAGTCGGACCGAAATGCAGCGTGGTTGTTACTCGTGTTCTTTAATGAAGAGAATGACGATACATGAAATAACTAAATATATACAAAAACAACAAACGGAACGTGAAACCTAATACAGCCTATCTGGTGAACACTACACAGAGACAGGAACAATCACCCATGAAATACACAGTGAACCCCAGCTACCTAAATACGGTTCCCAACCAGAGACAACGAGAATCACCTGACTCTGATTGAGAACCGCCTCAGGCAGCCAAACCTATGCAACACCCCTACTCAGCCGCAATCCCAATAACAACAAAACCCCAATACGAAATACCACAAAATAAACCCATGTCACACCCTGGCCTGACCAAATAATTAACGAAAACACAAATACTAAGACCAAGGCGTAACAGAGCGGCACTCAGTAATATGTTGCATTGGATTTGGCCCAAACATAACACTTTGGATTCAGGACCAAAAGTAAAAAATTTGTCAGTATTACTTTTGTGCCTTTTATTCTGTACATGTTTCCTTATTAACACTCTGTCAATTAGGTTAGTATTATGGAGTAACTACAATGTTGTTGATCCATCCTCAGTTTTCTTTTCACAGCCATTAAACTCAGCATCTGTTTTAAAGTCACCATTGGCCTCATGGTGAAATCCCTGAGCGGTTTCATTCCTCTCCGTCAACTGAGTTAGGAAGGACGCCTGTCTCTTTGTAGTGACTGGGTGTATTGATATACCATCCAAAGTGTAATTAATAACGTCACCATGCTCAAAGGGATATTCAATGTCTGCTTTTTTTTACCCATCTACCAATAGATGCTCTTCTTTGCGAGGCAGTGGAAAACCTCCCTGGTCTTTGTGGTTGAATCTGTTTGACATTCACTGCTCGACTGAGGGACCTTACAAATAATTGTATGTGTGGGGTCCAGAGATGAGGTAGTCATTCAAAATAATGTTAAACAATATTATTGTACACAGAGTGAGTCCATGCAACTTATTATGTGACTTGTAAAAACAATTTTTACTCCTGAACTTATTTAGGTGTTGCCATAACAACACGGTTGAATTCTTATTCACTCAAGACATTTTAGCTTTTAACATTTTTATTTTAATACATTTTAATTCAGGCTGAAACACAACAACACGTGGAAAAAGTAAATGGGTGTGAAAACTTTCTGAAGGCTCTGTAAATATGTAATGACATAACACAACACGTTAGATAAACTGAATGACATTCTCACTCACGGTGGCACAAGAAGAGCTGTGAGCAAACCACGGCCCAAAATACTCAACTACATTTTAATTATCACCAAAAGAGAAGAGACATTTTTTTCTGAAATGTAAAGAACCATTGAAGAGCTCAAAGGGTTCTTTGAGTCATTTTGGATCCACATAGAACCATCACCCTTCCCAAAGAACCCTTCAGGATCCCTCGTTTTTTTATGTCTATAACAAAAAAACACATAAGCCTACTGCAGGGGTGGAAAGTATTGAAATATCCTACTCAAGTAGAAGAACATTTACTTTAATGACATATAAAATCACTACTAATAAAACTACTGACCTTGTTAATTAGGTAATTTCCCTAAGGTGACCAGAACGTTGTTAACCATGATCTTTTCCATGCATTACCTTTTTTTAAAGAAGAGAGAAATGAATGTACAGTACGAACTAAGTTCACTTATATAATGTTCCAACAAGGCACATCTGTATGTAAAAATATATATATTTTGTTGTAAAAAAATATACTATTAACATTTGAAAATAAATTGAACATTCGAAGCAATTAAAACGTATTGATTCATTAAAAAGCAATACAAAATAAAGTGTATAAACAATAAAGCTGCCAGAATTCAATATACTATACTTCTGACTCCAGAAATAAACATGTCTGGTTCTTTCTTAGCCTTCATTTATCCCTCTACTTGTCCATAGGACTGGTTAGTGGTTAGAGCGTTGGGCCTGGAACTAAAAGGTTGCTGGATCAAATCCCAGGGGAAAAATATGACGTTCTGCACTTGAGCAAGGCAGTTAACCCATGATTCCCTGGGCACTGAAGACGTAAAGTCCCCCCCCCCCCTCTGCACCTCTCTGATACAGAGGGTTTGGATTACATGTGGAAGACACATTTCAGTGGAAGGCATTCAGTTGTATAACTGACTAGGTAATTCTGTTTCTTATTCACACTCTTTCCCTTACTTTGACACTCATTCCCTCACAAACTCCATCACCTGGAACGGAAAAAGTACTGAAATATCCAACTCAAGTAGAAGTGAAATGAAATGAAATCGATTCAGGGCATGGAATCTCGACATAAGCAGGTAAGCTAATAGTTGACAGATTGTGGAAAAGATGCTCAATGCCTAATCATCTAATTTGATCAAAGGTAAGTAGTCTAGCTGTTTTACCCATGTCACGACTTCCGCCGAGGTTGGCTCTCCTGCCCGTTCGGGTGGTGCTCGGCGGTCGTCGTCAATTTCACCCTGTGTGTATTTGTGTTGACCGTGTTTATTTTGTTCACCGGAGAATAAACTTTATATCGCTATTTGCTCTCTGCGCCTGATTCCACCCACCTTGATTAGACGTGACAATCCAACGCATGTCAATTGATTCATTAACCAAAACTGAGAAGGTTTGAACCACTCTATGATGAATTTGAACTTGGACAATGATCCCTATGATACGCTAGTAGACTTATCCAACTGTGTTGATGGGTCAGAGAATGGATCTACAACCATAAAGAAAATGAGGACTAGACAAGTCAAAAGCTGCATACAGGAGCTCGTAAAACTTTATCACTTTATTCTCAAGAGAAGCAACCCCCATCTCAGTCAGTTGACGTGACAGATAGGAATTTATATTGTTGGCACAGGTCAGACACAGGTCATCAGCTCCAATTTCCACTCAAAATACAAATAATCAGAAAGTCCTGTATTGATAAATCAACTTGAATTCAGAGGTTGATGTAAAACACGCTAGTAAATGTACATTTGTGTACCTCCATTTAACATGATATGTTCTCCAATTCAAATGATATGTTACGAATTGGAACGGCCAGGTTGGGTAAATAGCCTGGCCACACACCTGTCATGTCAAACGGGTTTGTTAAGTGGAAAAATGTACCTGTGAACAATCTTATGATCAAGTTATGTGTACCCCTTTTTCATAGGGAAAGATGACCATCCCTTTAAAAGTGTCCATACCATCACAGATCTTTATGCGTAGTGCTGCGTGGACTTATTAAAGGCCTACAGCTGATGAAGCATCTTGTTTGCTGTATCACATTTCTGTTGTGATTCAATGCATTTTTCAACACATTAGTCAATGGAAGAAAAGCACACCAACGGCTCCCGTGGGAATCCTATCACTGCATACTTCAAGTCAGGAACAGGTTAAAATCAAGGGCCTCGAAAAGAAGTTTAACATGGTTATCCAACTATTGAATTATATTCATCAAGTCCTTCATTGAGAACATTTAACATTCTGGATATGGTCCCATAGTTAGCATAGGTTTACAACTGTCAGAAGCTTTTCCATTCATATGTTTTGCTCCAAAACACAGTAATATGTCTTCAGTTGGTGCTGTGGAGATCAACAATTCAGAGAAAGGTTAGTTTCACTAGATGGCAGCATTTTACCTCCAATCTGACGCCGCCTGTCTGACATTCCAGTGAAGGGAAGTCTTAACAGTACAGCATGCAATGACATTCTAAACGTTTCTGTGTTTACAACTTTGTGGCAATAGTTTGGGGAAGGCCATTTCTTGTTACAGAATGACAATGCCCCTGTGCACAAAGCGAGGTCCATACAGAAATGGTTTGTCGAGATCAGTGTGGAAGAACTTGACTGGCATGCACAGAGCCCTGATCTCAACCCCATCGAACATCTTTGGGACAAATTGGAAGTCCGACTGCGAGCCAGGCCTGATCACCCAACGTCAGCGCCTGACCTCACTAATATACTTGTGGCTAAATGGAAGCAAGGCCCCGCAGAAATGTTCCAACATCTAGTGGAAAGCCTTCCCAGACGAGTGGAGGCTATTACAGCAGCAAAGGGGGGACCAACTCCCTATTAATGCCCAGGTGTCCACATACACATAATCACGTGTCCACATACCTTTGGTCATGTAGTGTCCCTTTGTTGTCAACATGTCATCATGACATAAGTAACTGCACTTTAAACTTCATTACCAAAGCTTGTAAAGTGCAGCAGTCCAAAGCTATAAATATTCACTGGAACCACTGAGCTCTAGAAAAGGGGAACAATGTCAGTGACTTCACACTGTACCTTTGTTGTGGTGAGGATGGGACCTTCGTAGTGGGGAGGGCCGGGGTCTTTGTTGTGGTGAGGATGGGACCTTCGTAGTGGGGAGGGCCGGGGTCTTTGTAGTGGTGAGGATGGGACCTTCGTAGTGGGGAGGGCCGGGATCTTTGTAGTGGTGAGGATGGGACCTTCGTAGTGGGGAGGGCCGGGGTCTTTGTAGTGGTGAGGATGGGACCTTCGTAGTGGGGAGGGCCGGGGTCTTTGTTGTGGTGAGGATGGGACCTTCGTAGTGGGGAGGGCCGGGGTCTTTGTAGTGGTGAGGATGGGACCTTCGTAGTGGGGAGGGCCGGGGTCTTTGTTGTGGTGAGGATGGGACCTTCGTAGTGGGGAGGGCCGGGGTCTTTGTAGTGGTGAGGATGGGACCTTCGTAGTGGGGAGGGCCGGGGTCTTTGTTGTGGTGAGGATGGGACCTTCGTAGTGGGGAGGGCCGGGGTCTTTGTAGTGGTGAGGATGGGACCTTCGTAGTGGGGAGGGCCGGGGTCTTTGTTGTGGTGAGGATGGGACCTTCGTAGTGGGGAGGGCCGGGGTCTTTGTAGTGGTGAGGATGGGACCTTCGTAGTGGGGAGGGCCGGGGTCTTTGTAGTGGTGAGGATGGGACCTTCGTAGTGGGGAGGGCCGGGGTCTTTGTTGTGGTGAGGATGGGACCTTCGTAGTGGGGAGGGCCGGGGTCTTTGTAGTGGTGAGGATGGGACCTTCTTAGTGGGGAGGGCCGGGGTCTTTGTTGTGGTGAGGATGGGACCTTCGTAGTGGGGAGGGCCGGGGTCTTTGTAGTGGTGAGGATGGGACCTTCGTAGTGGGGAGGGCCGGGGTCTTTGTAGTGGTGAGGATGGGACCTTCGTAGTGGGGAGGGCCGGGGTCTTTGTAGTGGTGAGGATGGGACCTTCGTAGTGGGGAGGGCCGGGGTCTTTGTAGTGGTGAGGATGGGACCTTCGTAGTGGGGAGGGCCGGGGTCTTTGTTGTGGTGAGGATGGGACCTTCGTAGTGGGGAGGGCCGGGGTCTTTGTTGTGGTGAGGATGGGACCTTCGTAGTGGGGAGGGCCGGGGTCTTTGTTGTGGTGAGGATGGGACCTTCGTAGTGGGGAGGGCCGGGGTCTTTGTTGTGGTGAGGATGGGACCTTCGTAGTGGGGAGGGCCGGGGTCTTTGTTGTGGTGAGGATGGGACCTTCGTAGTGGGGAGGGCCGGGGTCTTTGTAGTGGTGAGGATGGGACCTTCGTAGTGGGGAGGGCCGGGGTCTTTGTAGTGGTGAGGATGGGACCTTCGTAGTGGGGAGGGCCGGGGTCTTTGTTGTGGTGAGGATGGGACCTTCGTAGTGGGGAGGGCCGGGGTCTTTGTTGTGGTGAGGATGGGACCTTCGTAGTGGGGAGGGCCGGGGTCTTTGTTGTGGTGAGGATGGGACCTTCGTAGTGGGGAGGGCCGGGGTCTTTGTAGTGGTGAGGATGGGACCTTCGTAGTGGGGAGGGCCGGGGTCTTTGTAGTGGTGAGGATGGGACCTTCGTAGTGGGGAGGGCCGGGGTCTTTGTAGTGGTGAGGATGGGACCTTCGTAGTGGGGAGGGCCGGGGTCTTTGTAGTGGTGAGGATGGGACCTTCGTAGTGGGGAGGGCCGGGGTCTTTGTAGTGGTGAGGATTGGGGCCTTCGTAGGGGTCAGGGTTGGAGTTTTCACAGTAGTGAGGGTTGGGGCCTTCACAGTGGTGAGGGTTTTGGCTTGGGGCCTTTGTAGTGGTGCGGGTTGTGCCTGGGTTCTTTGTCGTGGTGAGAGTTGGGGCCTGGGTAGTGGTGAGTTTTGGGGCCTGGGTAGTGGTGAGGGTTGGGGCTTTGTAGTGGTGAAATGAGTGCCTTCAATTACCCTAAGACCTGTTACTCAGTACATTAGTCTATATTCTCCTCTGAAGAATCATGTTCTGTATAGGTAAACTCAATAGGAATGTTAAACTATATCTTTCTATAGGACTAATGTCCAGAACAGCTGGGAGATATGAACCTTTGGTGAAATGGCTGATTCCAGCAGCGTTATCCTATATGTCTTTCTATACCACTCCATAATTCCATTTCTTACACACTTCTGGGACGGTTCTGGCCTTGAGGGACACCGGCGGCCAGGAACTCTGTCCTACCATTTCAAAGATCCAAAACATGACAGCCTTGGTCCACCTTGACACCCAAATGTGATAAGCAACCAGCTGTTAGACACTCCACAATGTACCTAAATCACATAGGTTTCAAACCACTTTGTCATGGCCTACAAGGAGCTATTATGGATACTGCTGATAAAATAACAATATAGTTCAATTCTATTTAAATTACTGTATATAACAATTGTGAAGACAAATAATATTCAGTACTTGATTAGGTAAATACACTGAGAAGAAAACCTAAAATCAGGAAGTCACACTAAAATACACATACCGTTAAACACAGCTCAACACAACTCAACCTAACACAACTCAATCTAACCCATCACAACTCAACACAACTCAACCCAACACAACTCAATCTAACCCATCACAACACAACTCAACCCAAAACAACTCAATCTAACCCATCAAAACTCAACACAACTCAACCCAAAACAACCCATCACAACTCAACCCAAAACAACTCAATCTAACCCATCACAACTCAACTCAACCCAAAACAACTCAATCTAACCCATCAAAACTCAACACAACTCAACCCAAAACAACTCAACCTAACCCATCACAACTCAACACAACCCAACACAACTCAATCTAACCCATCACAACGCAACTCAACCCAAAACAACTCAATCTAACCCATCACAACTAAACTCAACCTAAAACAACTCAATCTAACCCATCACAACTCAACACAACTCAACCCAAAACAACTCAACACAACTCAACCCAAAACAACTCAACACAACTCAACCCAAAACAACTCAACCTAACCCATCACAACTCAACACAACCCAACACAACTCAATCTAACCCATCACAACTCAACACAACTCAACCCAAAACAACTCAATCTAACCCATCACAACTCAACACAACTCAACCCAAAACAACTCAATCTAACCCATCACAACTAAACTCAACCCAAAACAACTCAATCTAACCCATCACAACTCAACTCAACCCAAAAAAACTCAATCTAACCCATCACAACTAAACTCAACCCAAAACAACTCAATCTAACCCATCACAACTCAACTCAACCCAAAACAACTCAATCTAACCCATCACAACTCAACACAACTCAACCCAAAACAACTCAATCTAACCCATCACAACTCAACACAACCCAAAACAACTCAATCTAACCCATCACAACTCAACACAACCCAACACAACATCACAACACAACTCAGCCCAACACAGGTTGACCCATTGCAAACCGTTATTATGACATATTGTGTGTAGATTGATGAGGAAACTTTTTTTTTAAAATTAATTTTAGAATTAGGATATAACGTAACAAAATGTGGGAAAATGGAAGGGGTCTGAATACTTTACGAATACACTGTACATACTGCTTGAGTACATTCATGGCTGGCACTTTGGGCTCTGCAGATAAGCCCCGTATTACACTGGACCTGGACCCATCTCAGCCAGGACAACCAGCGGTGACCCCAGCTGGCCAAAAGCCAACAGAAAGCTGGTTGCAACAGACTGGATCCGTCACCAGTAGATATATGGTTTAACAAATAGAGGTTTTGGATCGGCTTTATATCCTGCAGTAAGATAAAGGATTCCGTGCTGAGTTATTATCGGTTTCCTTCATGTCAGCAGTGACAGCTAAACCACACTGCGGGTGGTAAGGTAATCTAGTCAGAACATCAGTTCAAGCATATGTGGTCTGTTCAATGAGTACATTCTCAGAGTGCTTACGTTGGCTTGGTTACAGAGCAATGAGAACCTAAATACATGTGGTTGAAAGTGTGTGTGTGTGTGTATGTGTGTGTGGGGGGGGGGGGGTTGCGGCGTCAACTGTAAAATGGAAAAGGGGCCCGCTCTACACACCTGTTTTGCTCTCAAATCCTTTATACAAATAAATGTTTGCTTATTGAAAGCAATATCAGGCAACAACTTTTTATCCTATTACATTTGTGACTGGTGAGTGCTGATACAGGGCTAATACAGTATAGTCTCTTCACTGTGTGTGACTGAGACTGATACAGGGCTAATACAGTATAGTCTCTTCACTGTGTGTGACTGAGACTGATACAGGGCTAATACAGTATAGTCTCTTCACTGTGTGTGACTGAGACTGATACAGGGCTAATACAGTATAGTCTCATCACTGTGTGTGACTGAGACTGATACAGGGCTAATACAGTATAGTCTCATCACTGTGTGTGACTGAGACTGATACAGGGCTAATACAGTATAGTCTCTTCACTGTGTGTGACTGAGACTGATACAGGGCTAATACAGTATAGTCTCTTCACTGTGATCAAGTCTTTACTAAAGATAAGCATGACTGTATTGTTAAACCTGCCAATGTGTTCTTTTACTGTCCTGTGAGCATGGAGCACATTGAGAGGTTATAGTGGTGTGAGCACATGTACTTTTGGTTCCCCTGAGGAGTTATATTGGTGTGTATTTAGTGTGTGTGTGTGTGTGTGTGTGTGTGTGTGTGTGTGTGTGTGTGTGTGTGTGTGTGTGTGTGTGTGTGTGTGTGTGTGTGTGTGTGTGTGTGTGTGTGTGTGTGTGTGTGTGTGTGTGTGTGTGTGTGTGTGTGTGTGTGTGTGTGTGTGTGTTTGGGCATTCAGAAGTGGTCTCTGTAGTAGCTGTAGCCCTCCTCTCACCCTGGTCCAGCCAGACACACGGCTCTCTGTTTCACAGCATCACTGCAGTGGGGTGAGGGAAGGACGGAGGGGCACTCAGCCCGCCACACAGCTCTCTGTTCCACAGCACAGCTGCAGTAAGGTGAGGGAAGGACGGAGGGGCACTCAGCCCGCCACACAGCTCTCTGATCAACAGCACAGCTGCAGTAAGGTAAGGGAAGGACGGAGGGGCACTCAGCCAGACACACTGCTCTCTGTTCCACAGCACAGCTGCAGTAAGGTGAGGGAACAATGGAGGGGCAGTCACTCAACCTGAGCTACGCTACTACACTAATTTGTACATGCATGTCACATGCCGGTTGTGTGTCTGTGTGTCTGTGTGTTTGTGTGATTGTCTGTGTGTTTGTGTGATTGTGTGTTTGATGCAATGTGTGTGCATGTTGGTTGTTCAAGGCCAATGGGATCCTCTACTAAGCAGGTAAGACAGGTAACCATGAATCATCAATTAATCCATTTTCTAAACAGTATTTTTGTTGATGTCATTTTTAATGCTTGAGTATGTAGTGCAAAATGCAATGAAAAAATAGTCGATTTGTGAAACCATAGTTTTTGTTCTGCATATATTATATAGGATTGAGATTTTATATGTACATAGACACCAATTATATATCTACGCCTACAAAATGTGCATTAATACATCTTGCAGGCATGGCTTGGGTATTGCAAAACAGGATAATTTTTTTATGATAATGCATGATATGATGACAGAAACACTAAAAGTAGTCAAAATGTATAAGTAGAACTTTTCAATATTGATTGTGAAAAACGATCAATATTGATTGTGAAACACACATTGCTTCCTTTTGTTAAATACTTTAAAGATTGGAAATAAATATAAAAAATAGTGTTCCTACAAAATCAGTTCTAATGTTATTTATTTTTGTTCAAACATTAAATTAACTCTATGACATAACCTAAATGAATAACATTGGAACTGATTTTGTAGGAGCAGCATTTTTTTTCAAACATTTTTATTGACAATTGTGAAATAAACTCTACATACAGTATGCATCCGTTTCAGAACATTTTATTATACAATAATTCAAAATGGGGTAACTTTTGGGGTAACTCATTTTAAGTCCCACAGAATTGGATATTTGTACTGTAATAGTTTACATGATTTACATAGGCAATTATAATACATTGTTGTTGAATTAATTGAATGTATCTTTATTGTCTACATTTTAATTAGGCATTTACAGTATACTGTAACAATTGTATTATTGTATTATTGACTGTATGTTTGTTTTACTCCATGTGTAACTCTGTGTCGTTGTATCTGTCGAACTGCTTTGCTTTATCTTGGCCAGGTCGTAATTGTAAATGAGAACTTGTTCTCAACTTGCCTACCTGGATAAATAAAGGTGAAATAAATAAAATAAATAAAACATTACAGTGACATGTTCTTTCACCACACAGTGCCGTACGATGGGGATAATCATTTCCTGATTCGGTTTGTTATGAACCACTGTTGCTGAGTTATCAGCAGTCAGTGGGAATCTTATCATCCTGATGCAGGAGAACTTTCCTACAATGCAGGAAATGTCAAATTTGAAGTGTATTTGAGGTTGAAAAAGGCTTCTAAAGTTTGTAATTTCCAATTAGAATTTTCAGACATGATTTTCCCTTACGAAAAAAGGTATCAACCCCTACAAAAACATCCATTAATTAGAATATAATAATTTACATTTCCTGTTACTGCAGTATTATTTTCCTGCTGAAGAAAACCAGCTCAAATTTGAATCCTACATCTGTAGTGTGTTTACATCAATAGTAGTTTGTTGTGAATTGTACAGAGGCATTGATTGGACCATAGCAATCATTAACCCATGGCTCTCTGATTGTCAGATTTGAGAGACAGAAAGAGAGAGTTGATTGAGCTGGGCCTTGATGAACTGATGGAGCTGACGGTGCAGAGCCTGAGCCACCTAGAGATTAAAGAGCACTTCAACATCATCAAGGAAATTGGCTGGGGGGAGTATGACAAGGTGCTGCTGGTCACCCATCGCTGCAGGGGTAAGTAGCCTACTCATAGTTTAATAGGTTGAAATACTATTAGCTTTTCTTTGGTTCAATGACACAATGAAAGATTAATTTATTTCAAGTAACTTGAAAGTGGTTGAAAGTTTTCATATCAAAGTATCCTTAGAATTGGCTTCCTAGTGTAGACTACTGCCAATTCTGGCAAAAAATCTGCTAATATAATTTATACCATCTGCTATATCTACAGTGTTTTCTACAGTTGTCAACAGTGGTCAAAACATTGCCTATGGTCATAACATACAAACTGTCCTGATAAACCTTTATAGACACGAATACAATGTATTCTGTCTTCTAACAGTGTTTTCTGGTCAAAAACCTCATATGGTCAGTGGTCACATTTGGAAAGTTGTTATGAAAATGTAAATAGAAACTGTGGATGATTTGCAGGAACACCGATGGCCTCCACCAAGCTCCGGGTATTCCTACGGGAGTATTGCATCTCCTTGCACCTGTCCTGCCACTCCTTACATTGTGGGTCTCTTCGTAATCGCCTTCCAATCCAATGAGCGCTATAGCGTTGCCCAGGAGCTTGTTATTGGGAGGGAAAGTAAAAGAGTAAAGTTAACTCATTGTTTCATTTTGATGTAGTAAATCTGTGACCTATAAAGTGTTTAAGAAAACAATTAAAAATGTGCATGTTATCAATGTTATTCCTTTAAGTATACATAAAGCTCAATGTGTTGTCAAAAATGTCCATATGGACTGTACAGTCTTCTACTTCACATGTTAGACAGGTACAATGACCCCAGAACAAATGGTGTAGCCATGTTGCAAGGCACACTATCCATAACCACTGCGTGGGTGCGCATTGCATTATGGGTAGTGTAGGCTTTATGTTATTCACACAAACAACACACCACTCCTCTGCTCCCACGTAGGTATCCCAGAGTGGGCTGTGAAGCGCTGTGTCCTTCAGATCACCAGTGCCCTGGAGTTCATCAACGAGCACGGTCTGGTCCACCGCGACATCAAGCCTGGGAATATCCTGCTGCTGGGTCAGTGCATTTGGAAAGTATACAGACCCCTTCCCCTTTCCCACATTTTGTAACAGCCTTATTCTGAAAAATATACAAGAAAAAAAGGTTTTTAGATATGTTTGCAAATTACATAAGTATTCAAACCCTTTGCTCAGTACTTTTGAAATCCATTCCAGGTGACTACCTCATGAAGCTGGTTGAGAGAAAGCCAAGAGTGTGCAAAGCTGTCATCAAGGCGAAGGGTGACTACTTTGAAGAATCTCAAATATACAATATGTTTTGATTTGTTTAACACTTTTTTTGGACTACAAATCATATCAAAGTTTATTTGTCACGTGCGCCGAATACAACAGGTCACCTTACAGTGAAATGCTTACTTACAGGCTCTAACCAATAGTGCTATTTCATGTGTTATTTCATAGTTTTGATGTCTTCACTATTATTCTACAATGTCAAACATTTTAAAAATAAAGAGAAACCCTGAAATGAGTAGGTGTGTCCAAACTTTTGACTGTAGTTCTATGATGATACTAGCCTGGCACACCTGTATTTGGGGAGTTTCTCCCATTCTTCTCTGCAGATCCTCTCAAGCTCTGTCAGGTTGCATGGGGAGCGTTGCTGCACAGCTATTTTCAGGTCTCTCCAGAGATGTTCGATCGATCGGGTTCAAGTCCAGGCTTTGGCTGGGCCACTCAAGGACATTCAGAGAATTGACCTGAAGCCACTCCTGCGTTGTCTTGGCTGTGTGCTTAGGATCGTTGTCCTGTTGGAAGGGGAACCTTCGCCCCAGTCTGAGGTCCTGAGAGCTCCCAAGCAGGTTTTCATCAAGGATCTCTCTGTACTTTGCTCCGTTCATCTTTGCCTCGATGCTGACCTGTTTCCCAGTCCCTGCCGCTGAAAAACATCCCCCCCAGCATGATGCTGCCACCACCATGCTTCATCTTAGGGATGGTGCCAGGTTTCCTCCATAAGTGACACTTGGCATTCAGGCTAAAGAGTTCAAACTTGGTTTCATCAGACCAGAGAATCTTGTTTCTTATGGTCTGAGAGGCTTTAGGTCCCTTTTGGAAAACTCTGTGTGGGTTGTCATGTGCCTTTTACTGAGGAGTGGCATCTGTCTGGCCACTCTACCACAAAGGCCTGATTGGTGGAGTGTTGCAAAGATTGTTGCACTTCTGGAAGGTTCTCCCATCTCCACAGAGGAAATCTAGAGCTCTGTCAGAGTGACCATCACCTCCCTGACTAAGGCCCTTCTCCCCTGATTGCTCAGTTTTGGCTGCCAGCCAGCTCTAGGAAGAGTTTTGGTGGTTCCAAATTTTTCCATTCAAGAATGATGGAGGCCACTGTGTTCTTGGGGACCTTCAATGCTACAGAAATGTAGCATTGAAGGCTGCAGGCCCAGACGGCATCCCCAGCCGCGCCCTCCGAGCATGCGCAGACCAGCTGGCCGGTGTGTTTACGGACATATTCAATCAATCCCTATACCAGTCTGCTGTTCCCACATGCTTCAAGAGGGCCACCATTGTTCCTGTTCCCAAGAAAGCTAAGGTAACTGAGCTAAACGACTACCGCCCCGTAGCACTCACTTCCGTCATCATGAAGTGCTTTGAGAGACTAGTCAAGGACCATATCACCTCCACCCTACCTGACACCCTAGACCCACTCCAATTTGCTTACCGCCCAAATAGGTCCACAGACGATGCAATCTCAACCACACTGCACACTGCCCTAACCCACCTGGACAAGAGGAATACCTATGTGAGAATGCTGTTCATCGACTACAGCTCGGCATTCAACACCATAGTACCCTCCAAGCTCGTCATCAAGCTCGAGACCCTGGGTCTCGACCCCGCACTGTGCAACTGGGTACTGGACTTCCTGACGGGCCGCCCCCAGGTGGTGAGGGTAGGCAACAACATCTCCTCCCCGCTGATCCTCAACACGGGGGCCCCACAAGGGTGCGTTCTGAGCCCTCTCCTGTACTCCCTGTTCACCCACGACTGCGTGGCCACGCACGCCTCCAACTCAATCATCAAGTTTGCGGACGACACAACAGTGGTAGGCTTGATTACCAACAACGACGAGACGGCCTACAGGGAGGAGGTGAGGGCCCTTGGAGTGTGGTGTCAGGAAAATAACCTCACACTCAACGTCAACAAAACTAAGGAGATGATTGTGGACTTCAGGAAACAGCAGAGGGAACACCCCCCTATCCACATCGATGGAACAGTAGTGGAGAGGGTAGCTAGTTTTAAGTTCCTCGGCATACACATCACAGACAAACTGAATTGGTCCACTCACACTGACAGCGTCGTGAAGAAGGCGCAGCAGCGCCTATTCAACCTCAGGAGGCTGAAGAAATTCGGCTTGTCACCAAAAGCACTCACAAACTTCTACAGATGCACAATCGAGAGCATCCTGGTGGGCTGTATCACTGCCTGGTACGGCAACTGCTCCGCCCTCAACCGTAAGGCTCTCCAGAGGGTAGTGAGGACTGCACAACGCATCACCGGGGGCAAATTACCTGCCCTCCAGGACACCTACACCACCCGTTGTTACAGGAAGGCCATAAAGATCATCAAGGACATCAACCACCCGAACCACTGCCTGTTCACCCCGCTATCATCCAGAAGGCGAGGTCAGTACAGGTGCATCAAAGCTGGGACCGAGAGACTGAAAAACAGCTTCTATCTCAAGGCCATCAGACTGTTAAATAGCCACCACTAACATTGAGTGGCTGCTGCCAACACACTGTCATTGACACTGACCCAACTCCAGCCATTTTAATAATGGGAATTGATGGGAAATGATGTAAATATATCACTAGCCACTTTAAACAATGCTACCTTATATAATGTTACTTACCCTACATTATTCATCTCATATGCATATGTATATACTGTACTCTACAACATCGACTGCATCCTTATGTAACACATGTATCACTAGCCACTTTAACTATGCCACTTTGTTTACTTTGTCTACACACTCATCTCATATGTATATACTGTACTCGATACCATCTACTGTATGCTGCTCTGTACCATCACTCATTCATATATCCTTATGTACATGTTCCTTATCCCCTTACACTGTGTATAAGACAGTAGTTTTGGAATTGTTAGTTAGATTACTTGTTGGTTATCACTGCATTGTCGGAACTAGAAGCACAAGCATTTCGCTACACTCGCATTAACATCTGCTAACCATGTGTATGTGACAAATAAAATTGGATTTGATTTGATTGATTTGAAATGTTTTGGTACCCTTCCCCAGATCTGTGCCACGACAAAATCCTGTCTCAGAGCTCTACGGACAATTCCTTCCACCTCATGGCTTGGTTTTTGCTCTGACATTCACTGTTAACTGTGGGACCTGATATAGACAGGCGTGTGCTTTTCCAGATCATGTCCAGTCAATTGAATTTACCCCAGATGGACTCCATTGAAGTTGTAGAAACATCTCAAGAATGATCAATGGAAACAGGATGCACCTGAGCTCAATTTCAAGTATCATAGCAAAGGGGCTGAATAGTTATGTAAATAAGGTATTCTGTTTTTTTATTTGTAATAAATGTGCTAAAATTTCTAAAAACCTGTTCGCGGCTTTTGTGGAGCGATGGGTAACGATGCTTCGTGGGTGACTGTTGTTGTCGCTCTGGATAAGAGCGTCTGCTAAATGACTTAAATGTAATGTAATGTAAATGTGTGCAGAAGGTCCCTGGTTCGCGCCCGGGTATGGGCGAGGGGAAGGTTTAAAATTATACTGTTACATGTAGATTGCTGAGGATTTTTATATATTTTTATCCATTTTATAATTATGCTGTAACGTAACAAAA
This sequence comes from Oncorhynchus gorbuscha, assembly GCF_021184085.1. Taxonomy (NCBI): domain Eukaryota; kingdom Metazoa; phylum Chordata; class Actinopteri; order Salmoniformes; family Salmonidae; genus Oncorhynchus; species Oncorhynchus gorbuscha. The sequence goes on from NC_060182.1 coordinate 11,813,998, forward strand.
TGGGGGAAAAGTCAAGGGGTCTGAGTACTTTCCAAAGGCATCGTAATATGTACACACACATACACATGCACATAGTTTCAAATGTATGTGGACACCCCTTAAAATTTGTGGTTTTGCATATTTCAGCCACACCCATTGCTGACAGGTGTATAAAACCAAGCACAGCAATGGCCTTACTGGAGAGCTCATTAACTTTGAACGTGGCACTGTCATAGCATGCCATGCTAGAGCTGCCCCGGTCAACTGTAAGTGCTGTTATTTGAAGTGGAAACGTCGAGGAGCCACAAAACGGCTCAGCCGCAAAATGGCAGGTCACACAAGCGCACATAACCGGACCGCCGAGTGGTGAAGTACATAGCGTGTAAAAATCATCTATCCTCGGTTGCAACACTCACTACCGAGTTCCAAACTGTCTCTAGAAGTAACGTCAGCACAATAACTGTTCGGTTTCCATATATATGGAATATGCAAACCTAAGATCCCCATGCGCAATGCCATGCGTCGGCTGGAGTGGTGTAAAGATTGTAGCTGTTGGACTCTGGAGTGATGAATTATAATTCAATGGTGGTCTCGTAGACTAGACATTACATGGATAAAAGTCCATCAGAGACAGTGAAATTAGTATGATATGCTACGTTTGGTATGGTTACATAAGAATGATGGTTACTTAACCTTTTCAAACGTGAGTTCCAAATATTATTAATGGCCGGCCCAGCGCGAGTTTTTATTTATGTGTGTGATGTCAGAATGTTCTCTGACTTCCAGATCCAGATCCAGATACCTTACTCCACGGAGTTCGGGGCTCCGGGTCCAGCGCAAGAAAGCCAGCTGGACGCTCTCTCCGCATGCATGGGGAAGAGGAGAGCATCAGGGCCGAAGAAGGAGCGGAGAGCATCAACACCGCGTTCACCGAACTGAGATAATGTACCGGTAGATACGAAACTGTCCAAAACTGTCCAAAATTAAAAGGTTACGACTAGCAACAAGTTACATTTCCCACCTAATGGACGTGCCTAGAATAGTTACGCAACATTGACAGTTATTAACCCGCGCTACCCTTTCAATTTCTAATTATTTTCTAACATCAGTTTGAATTGAGATATTTTTTTTGGTTTTTAAATTTATTTTACCTTTATTTTACTAGGCAAGTCAGTTAAGAACAAATTCTTATTTTCAATGACGGCCTAGGAACAGTGGGTTAACTGCCTGTTCAGGGGCAGAACGACAGATTTGCACCTTGTCAGCTCAGGGATTCGAACTTGCAACCTTTCGGTTACTAGTCCAACACTCTAACCACTAGACTACCCTGCGGCCTCCTCATTAATTTGCATAAGAAGTTGCCCATTTCACTGTTGCGGACAATTTATGTTTGAGGCTTTACTCAACTGGACAAACATGAGATCCCAAGCACTTCACCAGATCAAGTATGCAGACAGTTTTGCATCTCTAGTCAGAACCCTTTTAATTAACCATTCCCATAAGACAAACTTTTTCCACCTGACAAAGTTTCTGTCTGGCACCTGTGGCAGAAGAATCAGAATTAGCTGTGTAACATAGATCATTAAGATGTCTTATCTGCATAGCATACTTATGTGATATTATTGTTATTAGAATGTATCCCTTCGGACTCTGGTGTTGGCAGTTGCACTTCTTCCCTCAGCTGGGGCTCAGTCACCTGGGGCCCAGAGAGGGGAGAGGTCAGGCTTGTCTTTCACATGTCAAATCAAATACAATTGTATTTGTCACATACACATGGTTAGCAGATGTTAATGCGAGTGTAGCGAAATGCTTGTGCTTCTAGTTCCGACAATGCAGTAATAACCAACAAGTAATCTAACTAACAATTCCAAAACTACTGTCTTATACACACAAGTGTAAGGGGATAAAGAATATGTACATAAAGATATATGAATGAGTGATGGTACAGAGCGGCATAGGCAAGATACAGTAGATGGTATCGAGTACATTTACATTTACATTTAAGTCATTTAGCAGACGCTCTTATCCAGAGCGACTTACAAATTGGTGCATTCACCTTATGACATCCAGTGGAACAGCCACTTTACAATAGTGCATCTAAATATTTTAAGGGGGGAGGGGGTGAGAAGGATTACTTTATCCTATCCTAAGTATTCCTTAAAGAGGTGGGGTTTCAGGTGTCTCCGGAAGGTGGTGATTGACTCCGCTGTCCTGGCGTCGTGAGGGAGTTTGTTCCACCATTGGGGAGCCAGAGCAGCGAACAGTTTTGACTGGGCTGAGCGGGAACTGTACTTCCTCAGTGGTAGGGAGACGAGCAGGCCAGAGGTGGATGAACGCAGTGCCCTTATTTGGGTGTAGGGCCTGATCAGAGCCTGGAGGTACTGAGGTGCCGTTCCCCTCACAGCTCCGTAGGCAAGCACCATGGTCTTGTAGCGGATGCGAGCTTCAACTGGAAGCCAGTGGAGAGAGCGGAGGAGCGGGGTGACGTGAGAGAACTTGGGAAGGTTGAACACTAGACGGGCTGCGGCGTTCTGGATGAGTTGTAGGGGTTTAATGGCACAGGCAGGGAGCCCAGCCAACAGCGAGTTGCAGTAATCCAGACGGGAGATGACAAGTGCCTGGATTAGGACCTGCGCCGCTTCCTGTGTGAGGCAGGGTCGTACTCTGCGGATGTTGTAGAGCATGAACCTACAGGAACGTGCCACCGTCTTGATGTTAGTTGAGAACGACAGGGTGTTGTCCAGGATCACACCAAGGTTCTTAGCGCTCTGGGAGGAGGACACAATGGAGTTGTCAACCGTGATGGCGAGATCATGGAACGGGCAGTCCTTCCCCGGGAGGAAGAGCAGCTCCGTCTTGCCGAAGTTCAGCTTGAGGTGGTGATCCGTCATCCACACTGATATGTCTGCCAGACATGCAGAGATGCGATTCGCCACCTGGTCATCAGAAGGGGGAAAGGAGAAGATTAATTGTGTGTCGTCTGCATAGCAATGATAGGAGAGACCATGTGAGGTTATGACAGAGCCAAGTGACTTGGTGTATAGCGAGAATAGGAGAGGGCCTAGAACAGAGCCCTGGGGGACACCAGTGGTGAGAGCGCGTGGTGAGGAGACAGATTCTCGCCACGCCACCTGGTAGGAGCGACCTGTCAGGTAGGACGCAATCCAAGCGTGGGCCGCGCCAGAGATGCCCAACTCGGAGAGGGTGGAGAGGAGGATCTGATGGTTCACAGTATCGAAGGCAGCCGATAGGTCTAGAAGGATGAGAGCAGAGGAGAGAGAGTTAGCTTTAGCGGTACGGAGCGCCTCCGTGATACAGAGAAGAGCAGTCTCAGTTGAATGACTAGTCTTGAAACCTGACTGATTTGGATCAAGCAGGTCATTCTGAGAGAGATAGCGGGAGAGCTGACCAAGGACGGCACGTTCAAGAGTTTTGGAGAGAAAAGAAAGAAGGGATACTGGTCTGTAGTTGTTAACATCGGAGGGATCGAGTGTAGGTTTTTTCAGAAGGGGTGCAACTCTCGCTCTCTTGAAGACGGAAGGGACGTAGCCAGCGGTCAGGGATAAGTTGATGAGAGAGGTGAGGTAAGGGAGAAGGTCTCCGGAAATGGTCTGGAGAAGAGAGGAGGGGATAGGGTCGAGCGGGCAGGTTGTTGGGCGGCCGGCCGTCACAAGACGCGAGATTTCATCTGGAGAGAGAGGGGAGAAAGAGGTCAGAGCACAGGGTAGGGCAGTGTGAGCAGAACCAGCAGTGTCGTTTGACTTAGCAAACGAGGATCGGATGTCGTCGACCTTCTTTTCAAAATGGTTGACGAAGTCATCTGCAGAGAGGGAGGAGGGGGAGGGGGAGGAGGATTCAGGAGGGAGGAGAAGGTGGCAAAGAGCTTCCTAGGGTTAGAGGCAGATGCTTGAAATTTAGAGTGGTAGAAAGTGGTTTTAGCAGCAGAGACAGAGGAGGAAAATGTAGAGAGGAGGGAGCGAAAGGATGCCAGGTCCGCAGGGAGGTGAGTTTTCCTCCATTTCCGCTCGGCTGCCCGGAGCCCTGTTCTGTGAGCTCGCAATGAGTCGTCAAGCCACGGAGCGGGAGGGGAGGACCGAGCCGGCCTGGAAGATAGGGGACATAGAGAGTCAAAGGATGCAGAAAGGGAGGAGAGGAGCGTTGAGGAGGCAGAATCAGGAGATAGGTTGGAGAAGGTTTGAGCAGAGGGAAGAGATGATAGGATGGAAGAGGAGAGAGTAGCGGGGGAGAGAGAGTGAAGGTTGGGACGGCGCGATACCATCCGAGTAGGGGCAGTGTGGGAAGTGTTGGATGAGAGCGAGAGGGAAAAGGATACAAGGTAGTGGTCGGAGACTTGGAGGGGAGTTGCAATGAGGTTAGTGGAAGAACAGCATCTAGTAAAGATGAGGTCGAGCGTATTGCCTGCCTTGTGAGTAGGGGGGAAGGTGAGAGGGTGAGGTCAAAAGAGGAGAGGAGTGGAAAGAAGGAGGCAGAGAGGAATGAGTCAAAGGTAGACGTGGGGAGGTTAAAGTCGCCCAGAACTGTGAGAGGTGAGCCGTCCTCAGGAAAGGAGCTTATCAATGCATCAAGCTCATTGATGAACTCTCCGAGGGGACCTGGAGGGCGATAAATGATAAGGATGTTAAGCTTGAAAGGGCTGGTAACTGTGACAGCATGAAATTCAAAGGAGGCGATAGACAGATGGGTAAGGGGAGAAAGAGAGAATGACCACTTGGGAGAGATAAGGATCCCGATGCCACCACCCCGCTGACCAGAAGCTCTCGGGGTGTGCGAGAACACGTGGGCGGACGAAGAGAGAGCAGTAGGAGTAGCAGTGTTATCTGTGGTGATCCATGTTTCTGTCAGTGCCAAGAAGTCGAGGGACTGGAGGGAGGCATAGGCTGAGATGAACTCTGCCTTGTTGGCCGCAGATCGGCAGTTCCAGAGGCTACCGGAGACCTGGAACTCCACGTGGGTCGTGCGCGCTGGGACCACCAGATTAGGGTGGCAGCGGCCACGCGGTGTGGAGCGTTTGTATGGTATGTGCAGAGAGGAGAGAACAGGGATAGACAGACACATAGTTGACAGGCTACAGAAGAGGCTACGCTAATGCAAGGAGATTGGAATGACAAGTGGACTACACGTCTCGAATGTTCAGAAAGTTAAGCTTACGTAGCAAGAATCTTATTGACTAAAATGATTAAAATGATACAATACTGCTGAAGTAGGCTAGCTGGCAGTGGCTGCGTTGTTGACTTTGTAGGCTAGCTGGCAGTGGCTGCGTTGTTGACACTACACTAATCAAGTCGTTCCGTTGAGTGTAATAGTTTATACAGTGCTGCTATTCGGGGGCTAGCTGGCTAGCTAGCAGTGTTGATTACGTTACGTTGCGTTAAAAGAACGACAATAGCTGGCTAGCTAACCTAAAAAAATCGCTCTAGACTACACAATTATCTTTGATACACAGACGGCTATGTAGCTAGCTATGTAGCTAGCTACGATCAAACAAATCAAACCGTTGTGCTGTAAAGAAATGAAATGAAAAATGTGATACTACCTGTGGAGCGAAGCGGAATGCGACCGGGTTGTTGAGTGCGGAAGTTCTATTCAGTAGACGTTGGCTAGCTGTTGGCTAGCTAGCAGAGTCTCCTACATTAAGGACGACAAATAGCTGGCTAGCTAACCTCGGTAAATTAAGATAATCACTCTAAGACTACACGCTCTAAACTACACAATTATCTTGGATACGAAGACAGCAAAGACAACTATGTAGCTAGCTAACACTACACTAATCAAGTCGTTCAGTTGAGTGTAATAGTTTCTACAGTGCTGCTATTCGGTAGACGGTGGACGTTTGCTAGCTGGCTAGCTGCTGGGCAGATAGCAGTGTAGACTATGTTAGGACGACGAAATACGAAGTTGCAATAGAAGTGCTGACTGTTTCACTTTGTTGTCCTCTTTCTTTTCCTTTTTCTTCTGTCCTTCTTTTGTCCTTATTTAGTCTTCCTTTCTTCTGTTAACTAGATATTTTTTGTTGTTATTCTTTGTAAGCTAGCTAGCTTCTTACAGGAGAGTGCAGTATATACATATGAGATGAGTATGGAAACAAAGTGCTAACAAAGTGCTAACCTAAACCCTTTAACCTAACTCCTAAACTTAACCCTAATCTTAACCCCTAACCTTAACCCCTAACCTAGCTAATGTTAGCCACCTAGCTAGATGGTATGATTCTCGTAAAAACTCGTAACATATTGTACGTTTTTAAAATTTGTAACATATAATACGAATTGTAATTCGTAACATATCATACAAAATGGGTGCTGGACATCCACAAATTAATACATACCATACGAAAAGTAACATATACTAAATGGAGTGTCTCGATTTGCGTATAGAATAATACGAAATTCTCTGACACCAGGTTGCGTAGCCACCGGCCTCCCCATTACACCAATCAAAAGGCACCTGTGATGAGATAAAGAAACATTTCACAGCAGTTTGCTCCACCTACTTTGTCCAAGGCCAACAAAGCTGTCTATGAAAATTACAGCAACTGGCCACGGCAGGCTAGTGATATCAGAGCTGTTGTTTTGAATATCTAGTGGAAGAGGTTAGCTGGTTGACATTTCAGCAGTTAGTTCCGCAAACTGCAGGGTCTTAGTTAATTGCCTTGTAATTTATATATTAATTGGAGTGTAATTAAATGCAATAAAATGAATAGTTTTAACATTAACATCATAAGTTTAAATATTCAATTCACTTCAGTAACTCGTATTATTTAATTTCAGATTGTAAATGGTAAGACACACTGTTGCTGTTCAAGCCCTCAGAAGATATATTTACTATGAACGAGGTAGTGATAAACCATCAACCATTTTGTCATGACTGCAGCCTCAGTGCTGTTAGACAAACCACATAACGTAACGCCATACACTGTCATTATCTTTAAGCGCATGCTTTATGCAATCAAAAAAGCTAAGTCAAATTGAAATCCGTGCCAAAATGCAGAGGCTGCAGAGATTGCTGTAAAGTGAATTCCAAGTGTGCACCATGGATGCTCTGAAGTGGCAAAAAGCAAGCCCTGAATGAAAATGTTATCCCCTCGTTTAGATATCGGTATGTACTCTGTTCTATTTCTGTTTATATGCAACCCCCCTTTTTCGTGATATCCAATTGATAGTTACAGTCTTGTTCCATCGCTACAACTCCCATACGGACTCGGGAGAGGAGAAGGTAGAGAGCAGTTCATCCTGGGAAACACAACCTCGCCAAGCTGCACTGCTTCTTGATTTGACTTGGAAGGCAGCCGCATCAATGTGTCGAATGAAACACTGTACACCTGACGACCGTGTCAGCGTGCATGCACCCGGCCCACCACAGGAGCCGCTAGAGCGCGATGACACAAGGACATCACGGCTGGCCAAACCCTCCCCTAACCCGGACGACACTGGGCCAATTGTACGCCGCCTCATGGGTCTTCCGGTCGCTGCTGGCTGGGGCACAGCCTGGGATCAAACCAGGATCTCCCTGCATCTTTTTTTAATCATGCATCCCTACCTTTACAAGAGCTCCCTACTAGAGTGGGAGGCTGTGTGTGATGTTTACATATAACACTAGAATCACCACTTAAAAATGAATCCCACTGGGTATATCCTCAGTCCTGGGACCTCAATGGGCACGGAACAACTCCTGATATCGCATGTAATGCTCTGAACGGGTTACGGGATGCTGTTGTACTGCACATGTCTGCCGTAAAGGGACAACATATATCAGTATTTTCATAAGAAACACCATAGCTGGTCATGGGAATCTTTTTTTGTAGGTGTAACAGGCTGTGTCACAGAATCATTTTTGATTGCCTGAGAGAATGTGATGTGATGGTAAATGGCTTTTATGCTGTGTATCAAACTATAGCTGTTCAAAAACATACAATTTAGTACACAACACCAAAGCAATCTCCTATGTCTTGAACACCTGATCCTGTTTCCAGTCAGTCCGTGTTTACGGTAGATAATATTACAGTCTAACTAAGATTCATTTATTGTCCTTTTTCACAGTATTGTCAACTCTTACCTACAGTATGTGCATGTCCCTTCACTGTTTTCACTTCTCTACACTGTAATAGTTTTTGGAGCATTGTACACCTTGAAAATATGTAGGAAAAACCATATACTATATAATTACCTTCAATTGAATAATTTCATGTGAAATGTTGTATAAACAAGACAGGATCAATAAAGCCAATAATTGGATCTCATTACAAAGCAACACAATACTGACATCACAGTGTATGTTATTATATCAGTGCATTTTCATTTTTGTCAAAGGTGAATTACATAATAAAAACAATCAGACATTTTAATCACATAATCAGGGCCAGTATTCTTAATTATATATTTTATCTCATCATCATCTCAAATGTCTTAATTTTTAAAGTTTAAATCAACTGATTTTTCCCCACCTATTGATACTATTCTTTAATTCAGTCACCAAATCCCAAACATGATTTCATAGATTTAAAAAAAACAGACATGTTTTAAACAAAAGACAGACAAGCTCTTAACTACTACATTCATACATTATAATCCTTAACATTAAACAAGTTCTAAAGGAAGAAAAATATTATTATTGATGTAAGATCATACAAATTAAGTTGAAGATCAGAATAAAAACAACATTATTTTTTTTGCACAATGCGACTGCAATTAAAAATACAAAATGTTTCAAATGTTACGTTTATAAATGGTAAAAGTAGTCATTTAAAATAAAAGTACAATATAAAAGATTGAAAAACAGCTGTTGGCTATGAGCTTTGATGCATTCACTAAAAGCAGTTCATTTTGCAGGTATTCATGGAAGGAAACATCACATTTCAAGATCCTGTTTCATGAATACATGTGTTGTGGTGAGACAGACACTATTGATTCCGTGTCAATCAGTTCTGTTTTACAGGCCATGGCACAACAAACTAATCAAAACAGATTTTTTTTTTGAAGCAATATCAAATGTTAGACAAAAAAAAGTCAAGAAATTTGAATAATTGTATCTTTAAATATAAAAAAGAAATACCGATATTATATGAAGGAATGTGAGTTTTTTTCCTCCAACTTTGGGATCCTGTAGACCAATGAGACAATCAAAATGAGAGACACACTGGGTTATTTAATAACCTTCAGATGACATTTGATGTGGTAATGTGTGTTTTTGCTATTTTGTCAAATTCAATCAACCAAACAGTAGTAATTTTACATTATTGATTAAAATGATAAATTACTGGCTAATTCCTTCATAAAGTAGAAACAATTATGTATATCATTCAATGATGCCAATATAAACCATATCATCAAAACACCATAATCACCTCTCATAGTTCCGTTCGACAACAGATCATGTCAAGCCTCCACGTTGCTCACTTCTGACCATCAGGCTCCAGGTAATCCTCGTCATCATGGATCGCCAGGCATTTGGGCTTGGGTCTCTCATGGACCTCTGCAATCTCCTCTCTGGTCTCAGCTGGCGTGATCATTGACACCACATCATCATAGCTCTCCTGTTGATCTTCCTCCACCTCGTAGGTAGCATGTTCTGTAAAAAATGTGGTACAGAGCAACACCTTAAAATACTATAATCTAAGCTATTTAGCAGCCGCTTTGTATCCAAAGCGACTTGTAGTCATGCATGCATACATTTTTCACATGTGTGACCTCAGTGGGAAACAATCCCAAGACCCTCAGTGTTGTAAGCACCATTCTCTACCGACGGAGCCACACAGGACCAAAGACACAACACATTCATGTATGCATGTATGTAACTGAGCTGGACCTTTATATTACCGTGGGTAGCAGAAGGTCCAGCACCTGGGCCTGGGCTACTGGTTCCATCTTCTCCACTAGATGCTGGTTGAGCTGGGACATTCTCCTCCTCAGCAATGTCATCATAAGACAGGGAAGACGCAGTACTTCGCTGGCCATTGTCTTTGTCTCCGCCACTCTCTGATTCTGTAGGAACGGAGATACAGAGAGGGATGTGATGGTACAGCAACACAGCACGTCATTTGACTAGGACAGCTACAGTGATCCATTCTCCACCCCTTATCATTACAGTAGTTATCCCTTCTGTCATATACAGTGCTTTCGGAAAGTATTCAGACCCCTTGACTTTTTCCACATTTGTTAGATTACAGCCTTATTTTAAAAATAATTTAATTGTTTTTTTCCTCATCAATCTACACACAATACCCCACAATGACAAGGCAAAAACAAGTTAACAATTTTAGCAAATGTATTACAAATAAAAAACTGAAATATCACATTGACATAAGTATTCAGACCCTTTACTCAGTACTTTGTTGAAGTACCTTTGGCAGCGATTACAGCATTGAGTCTTCTTGGGTATGACGCTACAAGCTTGGCACACCTGTATTTGGGGAGTTTCTCCCATTCTTCTCTGCAGATAATATAATAATATAATAATATATAATATATAATATATATAATATATGCCATTTCTCTGCAGATCCTCTCAAGTTATTTCAGGGTGGATGGGGAGAGTCACTGCACAGCTATATTCAGGTCTCTACAGAGATGTTCAATCGGGTTAAAGTCTGGGCTCTGGCTGGCTACTCAAGGACCTTCAGAGACTTGTCCCGAATCCACTCCTACATTGTCTTGGATGTGTGCTTAGGGTCGTTGTCCTGTTGGAAGGTGAACCTTCGCCCCAGTCTGAGGTCCTGAGTGCTCTGTAACAGGTTTTCATCAAGGATCTCTCTGTACTTTGCTCCGTTCATCTTTCCCTCGATCCTGACTAGTCCCAGTCCCTGCCACTGAAAAACATCCCCACAGCATGATGCTGCCACCACCATGCTTCACCGTAGGGATGGTGCCAGGTTTCCTCCAGACGTGACGCTTGGCATTCAGGCCAAAGAGGGCTGCAAACTCCAAGCGGGCTGTCATGTGACTTTTACTGAGGAGTGGCTTCCCTCTGTCCACTCTACCAAAGAGGCCTGATTGGTGGAGTGCTGCAGAGATGGTTGTCCTTCTGGAAGGTTCTCTCATCTCCACAGAGGAACTATAGAGCTCTGTCAGAGTCACCATCAGGTTCTTGTTCAACTCCCTGACCAAGGCCCTTCTCCCCCGATTGCTCAGTTTGGCCGGGCGGCCAGCTCTAGGAAGAGTCTTGGTGGTTCTAAACGTATTCCATTTAAGAACAATGAAGGCCACAGTGTTCTTGTGGACCTTCAATGCTGCAGCAATGTTTTGGTACCCTTCCCCAGATCTGTGCCTCAACACAATCCTGTCTCAGAGACAATCCTCTACAGACAATTCCATCGACCTCATGGTTTGGTTTTTGCTCTGACATACACTGTCAACTGTGGGCCCTTATATATACAGGTGTGTGTCTTTCCAAATCATGTCCAATCAACTGGATTTACCACAGGTTGTAGAAACACCTCAAGGATGATCAATGGAAACAGGATACACCTGAGCTCAATTTTGTGTCTCATAGCAAAGGGTCTGAATACTTATAAATAAAGGTATTTCTGTTTTTTAAGTTGAATAATTTTGCAAACATTTCTAAAAACCTGTTTTCGCTTTGTCATTATGTGTAATTGTGCGTAGATGAGGATTTGAGGATTTTTTAGAATAAGGCTGTAACGTAAAACAAAATGTGAAGAAGTCAAGAAGTCTGTATACTTTCCAAAGGCCCTGTAGACCTGTCATTCAACAAGGTTCTCTCTCTGCTACACTAAGCACTGCATTTATATACTATATCATGTTTTGTTGATATTATATATATATATATATGGACTCACCGTGGCTTTTCAAATTTCTCATTTCCATTGGTCCAAATAGTTCACTTCCGTTGGTTTCCACGTCCTCATAGTCTCCACTCTCAAAAGCAGACACTTTTCTCATTGAGAATCTTGCTGGATCCAGAATATTACACTAATTAAAACATTTTCAGTCTCTCCAAAGCATACATATTAAGAACATATATTTAAATGCATTCAAGTTGTTGTTTTCACATATTCCATAACATTTGATTCAATGTGTTGTTGTTTCTAGTTTAGACCATGTTGTCAAAGTGCTCACTGAATGCCTTCTAGTGGTGGCTCAATTGTACAAATGCATTTGAAATGTGTTTAGGACATAGAGATAGATAGAGGACTCATCAAGAATATAACCTATTTTAGCATGGACATTGCCGTTGAGGGCTTCCACCATTTTAAAGTAGTCAACTGGGTGGGGATTCCTATAAATTGGGAGCAATCAGCCAATGAAGAAGAAGACAATTGAATACTTTAAAATTGAGATAGCCTCAATGGCGCTGCCCATGCCGCCACAGACGCTATAATGGCAAAGATACAACAATGAGTCTTATATCTATGGTTAGGATCTATACCACTTTGGGATAATTTCCTAATTGTGACAAAACTACACAGATACACAAATTATTACAAAGGTGTCCTTCAATTTGGCTATTTTACTGTAAGTGGCTTTAGTTGGTAAATCGCTACAGTATTATTATCAGCCGTTGAAATTGCACTTACACTTGAACCTGGTTACAAATCGTCTTCGCATGAAGAGACAGAGGGCAACGACCATGACCAGAGACAACACTCCGAGGGAAAGACCAACATACCTGTTGATGGGGATCGGTGGAATGGGCACTTTGATTGGATAACCTGAAATCATATTACGTGATTGGGGAGAAATATTGTAATTTAAGACATAGACTGTACACATTTTGTCCATCGAAGATTTTAGAGAAAGAGTGTTTTGAGTAAGAGTGTTTTGAGTTTTACTTAATTGGTAAAAGCAATTCTGAAAAATGAGAGAAATATTTTGCCCTTCTATAGCTAGATAGAGCTCCACAGTCAGCAACACATCTGAAAACAAGGTTACCTCCTACATCGTGCTATAGCTACTTACAACCTGAAACATTGGAAATGAGCACTTTGAACAACTAATGGCGGCGTGGTCATTGCAGTACCTTCACAGTAGATTACACCAGGTGTTTTACATTCATTCTTCTTAATGACGCAGTGCTGTAAATTGCGATTCTCAGTGGAACATTTGAGAGATGTCTCTGGTATTATTTTTCCTTCTTTTTCCTCTTCTGACTGTTCAATCTGATCCGGTTGGAGAGTTTGAGGAATGCCACATCCTAGCTCTTTGCAAAGTAATCCACCTTGTGAGAACAAATTCGGTAGACATACCGACTCCCAGGTGCCTCGATACAATACCTTAATGTTCCCTCCACATTTCTGAGTTGACTTGAATTTCACACCACCTGAAAAATAAATGATAAAGCTACACAATTTACTGCACTGCTAACCTCTGTTATGGAAACATCACTACTGCATTCATGACACCATTAGTTATCGCTTGTCATCTACACGTCTTCAATGTTAATATTGAACTCTTACCTGCACAGGACACAGAAACCAATCCTCTACCACACCTTCCTCTTTTTGTTTTGCACTGTCCGAGATAGGACTCCGATCCAATGCAGCTGACGAAATGTGCATCACCTCCACTTCCTTTGTCGATTTCTTCGAATGAGATGCTGTTGCTACACTGCTGCTCTTGACATACTATTTTGGAGTGACTCTCACTCCAGTTATCATAACACACTGGCAAGTTATTTAGCATCACCTTCCCAGAGCAGTTACCTGTTTCTCCCAGGCTTGCTGTGAGATTATCTATGGGGAAACATAGGTGTAAGAACATATAGGCGCCTCAGTCCTTCAGCAGTAACATCACTAATCTTGGCAATTTAAATACCACATCATTTATATGGTATTATAAACTGGGTGGTTCAAGCCCTGAATGCTGATTGGCTGACAGCCGTGGTATATCAGACCATACTATGACAGAACATGTATTTTTGCTGCTCTAATTAAGTTGGTAACCAGTTTATAATAGCAATAAGGCACCTCAGGGGTTTGTGTTATATGGCCAGTATACCACGGCTAAGGGTTTTGTACAGGCACTCCTCGATGCGTCGTGCCTAAGAATAGCCCTTAGCTGTGGTATATTGGCCATATACCGCACCCCCTTCGGGCCTTATTGCTTAAATATACAGTACATTCAGGAATATATTAGGTACGTCCCAATAATATCTCCCTACTTCATGTTGGAAGTTTCATGATTTTCCTTTCAAATCAGTGAAGGGGAGTGAACAAGTGCACACTTTGGAATGAAGGGGAGATATTTGGGACATCGCCCCTGTGTTCATAGATATAGGGTGTCACGTGGGGCCTAAGGCTCATTGTGTATATGTTTCTACAGTGACTAATGTTGTCATTTTGGAATAAAGATATGCACAGGCAAAAATCACACCATTATCAGCGAGAGAATTTGGAATTATTTGTCTTGTACAATTATTTGATCAGTATCTTACCTTGGCACTGTAAGTAGATAGACTGGTTTAGAGAGGGCCTGTCGTTTAGTTCACAGTCCCAGATGCTGTTTCTCTCCCCTTTACAGCTGTACTTCTTCCCCCACAAAAGATCATGACAATCTGCCTTTTCCTTAGCAGTATGTTTTATGTAGGCTCCACAGCCCAAGTCTTTGCACAAAACCTTGCTCTCTGTCTCAGTCCAACCATCGCTGCTGACAGCCCGACTGTCTGCTTCATTGTACACAAACGCGTACCCTTCACAAGTCCCGTTCCCTAGCTTCAACATCATTCTCCTCCATTCTGTGAAATAACACAAGGCACAGTGAAGGTTGGGCCAAGTTAAACACAGCAAAGCATGTGCAGCAGGTAGCCTAGTAGTTAAGAGCATTGGGCCAGTAACTGAAAGGTTGCTGGTTCAAATCCTAGAGCTGACTAGTTGAAAAATCTGTGGATTTGCCCTTGAGCAGGATACTTGATCCAAATTGCTCTGCATAAGTGTTTCTGCTAAATGACTAAACTGCAAAGATAAGTGAGGAAACCCTCAGGCAAATACAGTTTTAAGAATGCAAGGGCCCCAAACTATACTTTTTACAAAAGACAAACGAGTTATTTTGTACATAATGACTTTCATATGGAGATTGTAAATAGTTTTAAAAAGTATAGCTATTGTTGTAAACTTTCTACAATATATTCTCTTATTTTGACTCCAGTGTTGAAAACATAGAAACAAACAAAATACCAGAGCATTGGAGACCACCGAGGGCACATTGTTGGTTGTTGGTCTTAGTAACTGTAACTGTGCACTCTGCTGAAGAATTGCTGTTTGCACTACAGGTGAGGCCTGACACAACAGCCCCACTGTTTGCAGATGAAGGGCCAAAGAACGAGAGAGGTTTGACACCATGTCCACAACCCTGCTCTCGGCAGATAGTGTTTTGGACATCTTTGTTGTTGAGGGCAGTCTTACAGACAGGGCTCCAATTTCCTTGGTAGAACACCTGTATGTTACCCGAGCATCTCTCTCTATGCTCCATTAGCCTGGTCTTGACACTTCCTGCATTGGAATAATGACATACATTTTTTTTTAAACAATCATGCATTAGCAAAATACTGCGAGAATAAAATGACAAAAATATGGATTTAATGGAAAACAGGGACTGTTACATGATAATACCTGAGCAAACAACATAGGCTGGCTTGTCCTTACAGTAAGACTGGTCAATGTTTTTGACCATGTTGCACTGACTGATGTTAGTTGTCTGCTGGGTTCTGTGCACACTGCTGATGGTGATTTTGTCTAAAGCTGATTGTGATTTTCTCAGGTAGGACAGAGGATAGATGGCTGATCCACAACCCAAGTCTTTACACAACATTTCAGACTTCTTATCTGTCCAGGCATCCTCACAAACACCTCCACACGCTCCGTCGAGGCACACCTCCACCTTTCCCCAGCATTCTCCCTCGTCTTTAGTGTGAACTTTCAGGCGTACTGTTTTACTACCTTTCAGGGCAAAGCCCGAGATAAGGAGGAACACCATGAAGACCTACTATTAGTATTATTATCAAATTATTACCATCACCTTTTATCATCATATACAGTTATTCTCATTTGAAAAATAAAAGAATCAACCATTATGAAAAGAGAAGAGAGAGAGAGAGGAATGGGATGGAATGGGATGGGATGGGATGGAATGGAATGGGATGGAATGGGATGGAATGGGATGGGATGGGATGGAATGGGATGGAATGGGATGGAATGGAATGGGATGGAATGGGATGGAATGGAATGGGATGGAATGGGGAATGGGATGGAATGGAATGGGATGGAATGGAATGGAATGGGATGGGATGGGATTGGATGGGATGGAATTGGATGGAATGGAATGGGATGGAATGGAATGGGATGGGATGGAATGGGATGTCAAATGTTTTTGTCAATAGAATGCTGTGTACCTGAGCAGACGACAGAGACTATACTGTGGTTTGACAGATGCTCACTCCGCTCACAGTCAAAAAGGGATTTTTTCCTTTCCAGGCAGTTGTAAGAGTATTTCCACAAATCAGTGGTTCCACTAGTGGATTCAAAGGTAAATGAAGTAGCATCCCCACAGTCCATCTGTTGACACACCACCATGGCAGTTTGACGATCAAAAGTGGCGTTAGACCCAGACAGCCAGTAAGTCTTCCCAGCTTGCTCTATGCCCACCTTGCCAGAGCAGTCCCCCGTCAGAAACACCACCGCATGCTCTAAACAATCAGAAGAGAGGCAGGGGAAAAGTTCCACCAATCAGTAAAACACATGTAATCCTAAACAAACCATATTCAACTGCAGCATCAAAGCAGAAAATAGTTATATTTGGGTAAAAGTGTACCTATGATTAAAACAAACTTGCCATAACAAACTGTAAAGTTTAATATGCACAAAAAGGAAAAAACCAGATACCTTGGCAGATTAACATCTTGTTTGTATCCTGTTGTTGTGGCTGTTTCTTGGTTGACTTGATACAGTTAGAGATAGATTTAGAGTTACTAGTACAGATCACCTCATTGTTCAATACTTGACTTGTTCCTTGAATGAAGGAATCAGTATTAGCCAAAGCATCACCACAACTCATTTGATTGCAAATCACTTTGGAGTTTTCCTTCTTCCAGTTGCTTTCACGGACGCTCTTCCACACCCCTTCATGCTGAATCTCTACTCTTCCAGCACACCTCCCAGGGCCATTTGACAGACGCACTTTCACACTACCTGGAGAACAATGTCAGGGGAAAAGAGTATGAAAAACGGTTTATATTATTTCAAGTATTAACATACCTACAATTTAGCACATTACAAAATGCGAAAATTAGAAAATTATAAACCAATGAGAAAGAAGATAAAGGCGGCACACTGCTCTTGCTAGTATCACTGCTCCTAGAGGGCCTTGAGGCCGATACGTCAAGCTGAATAAAGAGCAGTGATACGAGCAAGAGCAGTGTGCGTCCTTCTTCTTTTCTCATCTTATTCGGCTGTTACCATGCACCTGCTACTAAGATAGCTCAGATGTGCAATTGCCTTTTGAAGATTAGAAACCAAAATTCTACTTCTTTAGATATAGCATTTGAAATGAACAAAATAGTGGTAATAGTTTTCCACATATTTTTCATGTTGTTGCAATTCTATAAACAATGCTGAAAACAATCCTACTGCTCTCACGTTTCTGTGTTGTGTAATGTATAGTACCTGAGCAGATGACACTGGCTTTCCTGCATGAGGTTGGGTTCTTATAATGCATGGCCAGACAGTGCCACAGTGAAGCCTCAGAGTCTTTGCAATCTACTAGGTCATGCTTTCCATCTTTCTGGATTTTACTCCCAGAGCCGACTAACACAACCTCTCCACAACCCAACTCTCGGCACACGACTCGTCCATCCTTCTCATCCCAATTAGTAGAACACACAGCCTCCAGGGTGCCAGAGTGGTTGAAGTGTACTGACCCAAAACAATGATTGACATTCTGGCTTTGGTCATCTTTCAACAGGGATATGTTGACTTTGTCTGAAGCACATTGAACAATAATTCTCAAAAACTTCTAGAAAGATATTATTTTATTTTCCCCCCATGCACAACAAACAGAAACATGCAGCATTTGGTCATCAAATAAATTAGATACATACACTAAATAAGTTTAACTCTGATAGCCTTTTCCCTTTTTAAGATTTCCTATTTAAAGCTTTGCTCGTGATTCAAAACCTTAGAACATTTGTGATTTTTGCCAATTTTTGCAGATTTTTGCAGACACTGTAGCGCTGTCTCAAAGAATGAAAATTTGACCCCTTAGAGATCTTTACCTGTACAATCCAGTGAGATGTTTTTGGAACTGTCACAGACCATGTTTTCCTGACTGTGACTTTTGCCACACCGCATGTGTGAACACAGAGCATCACTTGATTTGTTCAGCTTGTATTGGCTTTGGCATACAGGTTTCCAAACACCTTCATCCTCTTCCACTTCCAACTGTCCAGAACAGACATTGCTTCCACCTTGTAAACGAAAGTTGTGATGATCTGTTGGACATAAATCATACATTGTTTTTGTAATTACACTTACAAAGGTAACAGTTAAACGTTCCACTTTTATAAAATGAGTTGACATAGACAGTATATGATGTTAAATTAGTCTCATCAGAAGGTGATCATAGTGCACTGGCAGATATCAGACTCATTTAGCAGATGCTCTTATCCAGAGTGACTTAAATCAGTTAGTGCATTCATCTTCAGATATCTAGGTGGGACAACCACATATCACAGTCACAGTATAAGAATATTTTGAAGATAAATGCACAATGCGGAGGACGAGAGGACTGGGATTAACGATCAATAGGAGTTGGTTTTCAGTTCAACATCTGTTTAGAATATGTGTGCTGTCAGTCCTGAGAGCCACGTGTGCTACATTCTGTACATTGAGTCTGTACATTGAGTCTGGGGCAGGATACTTGGTATTTGGCCATTGGCCAATTGTCCTGCAAGGACATCTCATTGGTCAACCCCAGACTAGGGTGGAGGGTTATAAATGGCATCCTGTTCCTTTGTTGGGTGGAGAAAAGCTCAGGACAGGGGACATTGACCATCTATCTCCCAGCATAACATATTGATTTGTCCTTCTCAAATAAACCTATTTTTCTCCCCCTCATTTGCTTTGGAGTTTGTGTTATTGAAGAATAAATTGCCAACAACAGTAAGTACACTTTTCCTCAATAAAGTAGTTATCAGAGTCAAAGCTAGAAATTAGGGGGGTGGAGGGGAATCAAGTGCACGTGTTGTTTCAGGACACCAGAGGTGGCAAAACGAAGTGCCAGGGTTGGGGTGTAAGGTTGAAGCATAGCCTAAAGGTCGGGGGCAGTTCCCCTTGCTGCTCTGTAGGCAAGCACCATGGTCTTGTAGTTGATGTGAGCTTCGACTGGACTTTAGCCACCTAGCTACAATTCGTAACATATCATGCGTTTGGTAAATTCGTACCATATAATACAAATTGTAATTCGTAACATATCATACGAAATGGGTGATGGATATCCACAAATTAATACATACCGTATGAAACGTAAGATATCAGACTAAACGGAGTGTCATGGATTTTACGTACAGAATAATATGAAATGCTGTGAGACCAGGTTGTTCCACTAAGACCTCCACTAACTTTAACTACTCAGTGGGAATAGCACTGCAAAACCTTATGAATGTAACCCCAAAAGTGAACGGTGAAATCTGCAAACAGTTAGACACTAAAGCACCTTAATGCATCACATATACAGTGTAAGAATTATATGAAACAATTGAGATTAGAAGATAGTGGTTGTAAGATCAATGACTGTGAGCAGTGAATGTGGTGAGGTGAATATGAAATACTTGCCTGAGCAAATCACGGAGACAGGTTCTGTACATACCACTTTAGGACTGGTTATACATTGCCAGATATGTTTCTGATGCTCTGTGTTGCTGCAATGTGTAGGTTTGAGGACCACATGATTCTCAATTTGTGAGAACATTCTGGCTGATGGGAGACCTTTAGATTGGCCACATTTGAGATGTTCACACACAATATCAGCCTGCTTTTTATCTGAGCCAGAGGTAAAGAACAGACATGTGTTACGACCCAAGGGTGAAATTGTGCTGTAGATATTGGGGAAGATGAACAGTAGATGAGGGTCCTGGGTATCTCCCCGGAATTGGTTTTGACAATTTAAAACACATTTTCTGCAATTATGCAAATGCACATAACCCCCAAAAAATAAAATACAATTTTGCCTATTGTTTTCACTGCTCACACAGTCTAGCCATACTACTTGAAATACATTTTTATAAAATAAAGAAGAAATATCTTCAAAGGAAACATCCTGGATAATTGACACATTTGTAGTTTTGCTATTCACTACCTAAAACAAAATGTGGATAGTGATTGCTTGCACAACCTAATTAAGCATATAAAGTAAGTTCTAATGAAAGTTAATTGTTATCAAATGATATAAAGTATAATTAGATTGTATATTAACAAAAAATGTCATGGGTCCCAAATTGTAAAGTAATTTATAATAACACAAAATCAAATCAGACTAAAAACGATGAATGAATATTTCACCCATGAGAATGGTAAAACTAAAACTAAAAAGTATAGTATGTATTGCTACCATCAGAAATGAAGTCAACAAGACGTAGCTCTTACCCCATGTCGGATTACAAAAGTAGCCCGTTTCTTTGGCCTTCCCCATTGACAGTTTTTTGTACCTGAGAGTTCCAGCACATCTAAACCCAGGCAAACTCTCAAGCTCAAGCTGAATCTTATCTGGTGATTTAAAAAAATGACTTGTGAGGCTCAAAATGTAATTCAAATGCATAATTTTGTGTTTAACTTATGGAATTAAATAATGCAAATACAACACAAAATAAAATCAATATTTTCAATATTCGAGTTGACAATCAGATAATGTAAAAAGTAATTTAGCTAAATATCAAAGTTAGTAGCACAACTTTTTAAATATCGGTATTTGGTATATCATATAGGCATCGGCCTTGTGACACAGAAAATATTGAGGAGTCAGTATTAGCCAACAATTAACATAAGTAAATTACCAAACAGCCGAAGAACAACAAGATAGGTGGAGGTAAGGGGAAGAAAGAATGTCTGTCAATGTAGTAAAATATCGCACCTGACATTTACATTACATTTAAGTCATTTAGCAGACGCTCTTATCCAGAGCGACTTACAAATTGGTGCATTCACCTTATGACATCCAGTGGAACAGTCACTTTACAATAGTGCATCTAAATCTTAAGGGGGGGGTGAGAGGGATTACTTATCCTATCCTAGGTATTCCTTAAAGAGGTGGGGTTTCAGGTGTCTCCGGAAGGTGGTGATTGACTCCGCTGTCCTGGCGTCGTGAGGGAGTTTGTTCCCTCACGACGCTGAATAATGAGTTTGTTCCCTCACGACGCCAGGACAGCGGAGTCAATCACCACCTGATAGAGTTACCAATACACAACAGGATATGTAAATAACTCAAAAGAAGACTTACCCGAACATGTGATTTTTTTGACTGTATCTTTGGTATTAGAGCTTCTGTTCCACCCAGGAAACATGCAGTCCCATAGATACTTCTCATTTCCATTGCACTCCACCTCGTTCATCCATGTGGTAGACCTAACCTTCTTCAACAGAATGTCTTTAGAGCTTATGGATGTCCCACAGCCGATGCTCTTGCAGATGACCTTCTCATTATTCAGCTGCCATTTCTGGTCACCAACAATACCCCATTTCCCATCATGGAAGACTTCAACATAGCCCTCACATGGACCATCCCCACCCTGCAGGATCAACCTGTCTTCCACTGCACAGTAAAATAGATATTATACTAACAACCAGACCTATGGTTTCAATACATGTGTAGATTATATTTTATTTAAATACTAATTTTCTGTGTATTTGAGTATGTTTCAATAATGAGGCCCAAATCAACTACTTCTATTGGAAGTATTTGAAGATATTTTGCAATAATATTTGAAAGTGTTTTCAAATACTTATTTCAAATACTATTTTCAAAAACCTAGGATAAATGGTTAGGGATGTATTTGAGTCTTTGTCTGCCAATGCTTTTCAAGTCTATTTCCAAAGTGAATTCCAATATTCAACTATTTGTCTCTTAGAATAAACATCTGAATACTTACTTTGAAATGTATTTTAAAGTAATCGAGATATTTGAACCCAGGTCTGCTATTAGGTTACTGTAAATGGGAAATCTTAATTTACTAGCTATTTAACCAAAAAAAGGTTAGCCCCAATTTCTGAATGTGGTAGAAATATGGTACAATGTTCATAATCTGATATGATAGAGGAATATACTCTGTTTGGCTCTGCAGTAGGTATTTGGTATTGTTATTCTTCAAAAGACAAAATTGCTTGTTTGATTGCTTGTTAAAAGCATCCAGAACAGGTTAAGATTAGACAACAACAAAAAAATAAGCTTTTAAACCAAAATCCAGGACAACAATTGTATAATTATTAATAACATACATTTAAAAATCATACAAAATAATTGATTTACTCATTTAGAACAATGCCTAATGCAGACACATCTGTATGCTCTATAATTAATAAATACTTTGTAGGACTATGAAGGGATATTGTATGTATTGTTGGACAATTTACTTCCAGTGTTAACATCTTATAGAAATAATTCAGCTCTGGCTAAATATATTGTCACTCTTGCACTTTTCTTAAATAATTCAATGAATTTTTCTAAAATAAGTTGACATTGTATCAAGAACAGCAACGCTGCTGGGTTTTTCCCGCTCAACAGTTTCCCGTCGTGTGTTTCAAGAATGTCCCACCACCCAAACAACATCCAGCCAACTTGATACAACTGTGGAAAGCAATGGAGTCAACGTGGGCCAGCATCCCTGTGGAACGCTTTTGACACCTTGTAGAGCCCCATGCCCTGACGAATTGAGGCTGTTCTGAGGGCAAAAAGGGTGCAACTCAAAATTAGGAAGGTGTTCCTAATATTTTGTACACTCACTGTATGTAGAACCTAGTGTTGTGCAGGAGATATTGAAAATGAGGTTGAAAAGCGATGAAAATGACCCTAGAGAGATAGGCTTCAAATAGGCTATTGAGAAGGCTCATTATGTTTAACCAATAATAATGCACTAAATCACAGACTAGGCACATCATGAAACACATTGAGGTGAAACATTTCAGACAGTAGCCTAGTCGCAAAATATAACTCAATTGATTGAACGTTACATGTATTTCAATATGATTGAACTAGCCCATATAGGCCCATATAGCCTGCGTATCTTTTCATGCCGTCATCTCGATTTTTCATTTGAAGAATAATTTTATCCATCACTTATTTGTAACAATTGCAAATACTTTTGGCAACTTTGTAATTGTAGTCAACTTTGTAATTGTAGTCAACTTTGTAATTGTAGTCAACTTTGTTCTGAAATGATCGGCAGTCACAGTCACACAGACAGCATAGACATCTGGATTCTATGTTTAGCGGAGATCTTCTGTAAATAAAGTGATGCAGAAGGGCAAAAACAGCATCTAACGATGCCCCCCTGGCCGCTCTACGGATGGTCTGGAGCACTAGTAGATGTGTAAAGGTTTTTAAGACCCATGTTACTAACGAAGGCTTTGGGAAACACCTCGGCTACGAAAAAGACATCGTAAGAAGGTTCTAATGATGATCTTATTAACACTACGAATGCTCTGGGAAACGAGGCCCTGAACTTAACACATTGGCCACTCCAGAACAGTCCACTGTTTCTTCTTGAACCCTTCCAGGGTGCGTTTTGACGTGTGTTTGGTGTCATTGTCCTGCTGGAAGACCAACAGCCTTGTATGGAGACCCAGTTTTTGGACACTGTGATGAACATTTGATTTCAAAACACCTTGATAGTCTGTAGATTTTATGAGGTCTTGCACACATTCAAGGTCCCCAGTACCAGAGGCAGAAAAGCAGCCCCACAGCCTTATCGAAACTCCCCCATGTTTGCTTGTCGGGAGGGTGTTCTTTTCTTTGAATTCTTCATTTGGTCGTCAGTAAACATAGAGCTGATTTGTATTGCCAAAGAGCTCTGATTTTGTTTCATCTGTCCACATAAAATTAAGGCTTGTTAATGTGAATTCAGTTGGGGTTTCTTGTGTCTCTTTCATAATTGGGGTATTCCTATGTAAACAAACTTAATGGAGCATTACAAGAAAATAACACCCTCCCTTACAATCAAACATGGAGGAGGTTTGATAATGCTGTGTGGTTGCTTTGCTGCTTCTGGTACCGGGGGCAAGGCATCATGAAATCAGCAGATTATCAAGGTGTTTTGGAGTCCAATATTTAACACAGTGTCCAAAAACTGGGTCTCCGTCAAAGGTTGTGGGTCTTCCAGCAGGACAATGACCCCAAGCACACATCATAAAGCACCCAAGAATGGTTCAAAAAATAAACGCTGTTCTAGAGTGGCCAGCATTGAGTCCAGATCTGAATCCCTGTTCTGAAAAGAGCAGTTGGTGGAAGGCACCCCTCAAATATTGCAGAATTGGAGCAGTTTGCAGCTGAAGAGTGGGCCAAAGTTCCAGCAGATCGGTACAGCAAGTTCATTGATGGCTACAAGTAATGTTTGTCAGTAGTTATCATGGCCATACAACCAAGTATTAGTTTTCTCAATCAATAAAAAAAAAATTAACTTAAGTTTTAAAACAACTAAAATTGTTCTGCAATGTTGAACATTTAGCAACAATGTTTTTTTTCAATTTCAACTGAATTTAGAGGAAATAGGAAATTGTTTAAGAAAGGTGCAAGGGTACCAATATATTTGTCCGGAACTGTAAATGCATGGAGGGAAATTGTTTAAGAAAGGTGCAAGGGTACCAATATATTTGTCCGGAACTGTAAATGCATGGAGGGAAATTGTTTAAGAAAGGTGCAAGGGTACCAATATATTTGTCCGGAACTGTAAATGCATGGAGGGAAATTGTTTAAGAAAGGTGCAAGGGTACCAATATATTTGTCCGGAACTGTAAATGCATGGAGGGAAATTGTTTAAGAAAGGTGCAAGGGTACCAATATATTTGTCCGGAACTGTAAATGCATGGAGGGAAATTGTTTAAGAAAGGTGCAAGGGTACCAATATATTTGTCCGGAACTGTAAATACATGGAGGGAAATTGTTTAAGAAAGGTGCAAGGGTACCAATATATTTGTCCGGAACTGTAAATGCATGGAGGGAACTTGTTTCAGTTATTTATATTATCTATAACGCACTCCAAGAAGGCTACATATCCCTTAAATAAAGTACATTTCCTATCCTATTGACTTCCATTATTAATCAAAGTTTCTACTTGCCTTGAGTGGAGGACACGTGTGGGGATGATGCATACCAGAGCAGTAGGAGGAACCACATAGTCACAACAGAACAGAGAAAATGAGGCAGAGAAAAACTACCTTGGTTTATAAGGAAGGGTTGCATTTCCTTAAACTATAAATACAGGTCATCTTTGTCACCACACCTTGAAAACGCCATACAATGTAGCTCCAATAATCCCGCTATTTATTACATTACTGTATTCTGAGTTCAAGAAATTACACACTTTGATAAAGCTATATTATATTTGACAGAATAATTTTAAATTGACAAATAAAGTTACATTTTACTGTAGGTGTCCATTGTAAATGAAGAGGCCTTGCATATTGACAAAAAGTAGTCATCCACACTTAGATAAACCATGGTTTTCTTGTGGTCATATGAATCAGTATTTCATGATAGTAAGATGTAGTTTAGTAGGGTTGATATATTTACAGTAAACGTACATGCACTATTGTCACAGAGTGCTTACAACTGTAAAAATAACTACAAGAGTAGAGGTTATTATCAAGTTTCATATGTCTTAAGAAAAATAAATGACGTGTGAAAACCCGATATGAACACCAAATGCAACTAATATTAGCCTAAATGACGGTAAACACACACTTCTTGTAACCAATAGAGCGGCAGGAAGCCTGACGGTTCGAGAATTGGGCCAGTAACTGAAAGGTTTCTGCGTTTGAATACCCGAACTGACAAAAGTGTAAAAACTGTTTAATGTGCCTTTGAGCAAGAAACGTAACCATAATTTTCTCCAGAGGCGCTGTACTACTACGGCTGAACCTGTAAAACAACACATTTCACTGCACCTATTTGGTGTATGTGACAATAAAACATTATTATATATATTTTTCTTTATATGTAAGGTATCATATGCCATATTTCAACATAAATGAGTTTAACTTGAACAACAATGTTTTTCATGAGCAAACAAAATCATCTGAGACCCTCAGCTAGATGTCATCATGTTAGGCTGTGGCTGTGGCTGAGATAAGAGAAATGCCAGCTAAGTGGAAAGGTTGAGTGTTCTGTGGTTTTGTGGTCTGTCTGCTTACTGAGGGAGATGCAGTTATCTTCTACCATCTCAGAAGAGGAAAGGGTAGGGACACTTTTATTAAGCTCATCATCTTTAGCAGAGGCATTTTCATTTGTACACACAGTTCTTCTACATGTGTAGACGGGGAAATTCTCCATCTCCAAAGAGGACACCTCATCAGACTATGAGGAGTCCTATCAGTCATCCAAGTGAACCTTTTTTTGTGGAAAATATTTAAACATATTTTGTCATTTTTTTGTTGGGGGGTGGGGGTGGGCGGGGGGGGGTTAATGTTACAATATTTAAATGAACCTCAATCCATATTCTGTTCATATATTTTCAATTCATTATTTCCCACAGAACATTATGAATAGAATACAGACTGATACCTAGTCAGTTGCAAAACTGAACGCGTCTTCTGCATTTAACCCAACCTGAATCAGAGAGGTGCGGGGAGCTGCCTTAATCGACGTCCGCTGCACCCTGGGAGCAGTTGTTGTTGGTGTGAACTGCCTTGCTCAAGGGCAGAACGGCATATTTTTCCACCTTGCCGTCTCAGGGATTCAAACCTACAACCTTCCGGTTACTGGACTAACCCTCTGAACCGCTAGGCTACCTGTAAATGTAAATGTAAATGTAAATGCTACCTGCTGTACATAACTAAAATGTATTGATCATTTTGATCATATTATAAAGTTGAAGTAATAAAACATTTAAAAAAAAGAAGGGGCCTCCACCACCAACCTCCCATCACATTCACCAAACCCCACCCAGCCAAAATGCCTCCACCCCCAAACCCCCATCCCATTCACACAACCCCACCCAGCCAAAATGCCTCCACCCCCAAACCCCCATCCCATTCACACAACCCCACCCAGCCAACATGCCTCCACCCCAACCTCCCATCCCATTCACACAACCCCACCCAGCCAACATGCCTCCACCCCAACCTCCCATCCCATTCACACAACTCCACCCAGCCAACATGCCTCCATCCCAACCCCCCATCCCATTCACACAACTCCACCCAGCCAACATGCCTCCACCCCCAACCTCCCATCCCATTCACCAAACCCCACCCAGCCAACATGCCTCCACCCCCAACCTCCCATCCCATTCACACAACTCCACCCAGCCAACATGCCTCCGCCCCCAACCTCCCAGTCCATTCACCCAACCCCACCCAGCCAACATGCCACCATCCCCAACCTCCCAGTCCATTCACCCAACCCCACCCAGCCAACATGCCTCCACCCCCAACATCCCATCCCATTCACCAAACCCCACCCAGCCAACATGCCTCCACCCCCAACATCCCATCCCATTCACCAAACCCCACCCAGCCAACATGCCACCAACCCCAACCTCCCATCCCATTCACCCAACCCAACCCCACCCAGCTAGCATGTCTCCATCCAACCCCCCCCCCCCACTCCTGGAAACAATGTTTCCACCCTTCGCAACCCACCTATAAACTATAAACAACCCACCTATAAACTGTGGATGTATTTCAAGGTCTACCTTCAAACTTGGTGCCTCTTTGCTTGACATCATGGGAAAATCAAAAGAAATCAGCCAAGACCTCAGAAAAAAATGTAGACCTCCACAAGTCTGGTTCATCCTTGGGAGCAATTTCCAAACACCTGAAGGTACCACGTTCATCTGTACAAACAATAGTACGCATGTAGAAACACCATGGGACCACGCAGCCGTCATATCGCTCAGGAAGGAGACTCGTTCTGTCTCCTAGAGATGAACGTACTTTGGTGCGAAAAGTGCAAATCAATCCCAGAACAACAGCAAAGGACCTTGTGAAGATGCTGGAGGAAACAGGTACAAAAGTATTTATATCCACAGTAAAATTAGTCCTATTTCAACATAACCTGAAAGGCCACTCAGCAAGGAAGAAGCCACTGCTCCAAAACTGCCATAAAAACGTCAGACTACGGTTTGCAACTGCACATGGGGACAAAGATCGTACTTTTTGGAGAAATGTCCTCTGGTCTGATGAAACAAAAATGTAACTGTTTGGCCATAATGACCATCATTATGTTTGGAGGAAAAAATGGGAGGCTTGCAAGCCGAAGAACACCATCCCAACCGTGAAGAACCTCATGTTGTAGGGGTGCTTTGCTGCAGGAGGGACTGGTGCATTTCACAAAATAGATGGCATCATGAGAAAGGAAAATTATGTGGATATATTGAAGCAACATCTCAAGACATCAGTCAGAGAGTTAAAGCTTGGTTGCAAATGGGTCTCCCAAATGGACAATGACTCCAAGCATACTTCTAAAGTTGTGGCAAAATGATTTAAGGACAACAAAGTCAAGGTATTGGAGTGGCCATCACAAAGCCCTGACCTCAATCCTATAGAAAATTTGTGGGCAGAACTGAAGAAGCGTATGCGAGCAAGGAGGTCCTCAAACCTGACTCAGTTACACCAGCTCTGTCAGGAGGAATGGGCCAAAGTTCACCCAACTTGTTGTGGGAAGCTTGTGGAAGGCTACCTGAAAGATTTGACCCAAGTTAAACAATTTAAAGGCAATGCTACCAAATACTAATTGAGTGTATGTAAACTTCTGACCCAGTGGGAATGTAATGAAAGAAATAAAAGCTGAAATAAATCACTCTATACTATTATTCTGACATTTCACATTCTTAAAATGAAGTGGTGATCCTAACTGACCTAAAACAGGGAATTCTTTACAATAATTAAATATCAGAAATTTTGAAAAACTGAGTTTAAATGTCTTTGGCTAAGGTATATGTAAACTTTCAACTTCAACTGTATGTGTTGGGCTTTAGCTGAGATGATTCTTTACAGAGTCAAGTATATTTGTCCAGGCCTTAATTGTGAGGTGATTGCCATCTAAGAGCCAACATTTTTGTTTTTGTGGCAGGGCTGCCTGCCAGGGTACTTTTAAAGAAGCACTTAGTTAAGCACAGATAAAATGCACTCTGAAACTTCCCCCTGTTGCAATATGACTGAGGATAATCATTGTATGCATCATGTTTATGTTAATGAATTATTTGCTTTGGATGTAACTTAGTAGCCAACATATGGTAAAGAAATGCTTGGATGTCTATCATAAAACTACTGTACTTGCAATGCTTGCTTTCATTTCACGAGAAAAACACATACCACAGAGACATCTCTGCTAACAGAAACCACATCTTCCATCGTATTGAGCCGATGCATTGACTGTTTTTTTTCACATACTGTAGGTATTACATGTCCTTAAATTGAACTTGCAATTTAGATGAATTCTTAAATTATACTGTGTCTCCATCTCTTTGTTTGTTTGTTTTTGATTTATTTCATTGAAAAAGTTTAGGTGTAATACAAAGTATGTGAGTTTCTAAAACGGGCTATTGCATAAGACACCCCAGTAACCGTGGTGACAGTGCGGCCTAATGGTCTATTGTGATGCAATAGGAGTGAAGCCGTGAATACCATTCAGTCATTCTCTAGCTAGCTCTGGCAGCCAATGCCACAAATCATGTTAGTGATGTCATTTTAAACAGGTTTAGTGGCACTTCAAAGGTCAGTGACAATGTCAGGAAGATTAAGTCAGACTGACAGAAAGAGATGGACAGCATCACCGAATACAGGTCATATTATGGTTAGATCATCCAGTGGTCTTAAACTAATCATGCAGTACTTGAGATTTTAACTGCAAGGTATTTATTCTGCATTATTTATGAAAACAGACTGATATTAATTGTAATAAATGAAAAAAAAAGAATAACCATTGGGATTATGTCATCCTTTGTCGACTCGCAATGTTTCTTTATCCTGGTTCTGGGGAGACATTTCTAATTTAGAGTTGTGTTTCTTTATCCTGGTTCTGGGGACACAAAGGAGAGACATTTTTAAGTTAGAGTTGTGTTTCTTTATCCTGGTTCTGGGGAGACATTTCTAATTTAGAGTTGTGTTTCTTTATCCTGGTTCTGGGGACACAAAGGAGAGACATTTTTAATTTAGAGTTGTGTTTCTTTATCCTGGTTCTGGGGAGACATTTCTAATTTAGAGTTGTGTTTATTTATCCTGGTTCTGGGGAGACATTTCTAATTTAGAGTTGTGTTTCTTTATCCTGGTTCTGGGGAGACATTTCTAATTTAGAGTTGTGTTTATTTATCCTGGTTCTGGGGACACAAAGGAGAGACATTTTTAATTTAGAGTTGTGTTTCTTTATCCTGGTTCTGGGGAGACATTTCTAATTTAGAGTTGTGTTTCTTTATCCTGGTTCTGGGGAGACATTTCTAATTTAGAGTTGTGTTTATTTATCCTGGTTCTGGGGACACAAAGGAGAGACATTTTTAATTTAGAGTTGTGTTTCTTTATCCTGGTTCTGGGGACACATTTCTAATTTAGAGTTGTGTTTCTTTATCCTGGTTCTGGGGAGACATTTCTAATTTAGAGTTGTGTTTATTTATCCTGGTTCTGGGGACACAAAGGAGAGGACATTTCTAATTTAGAGTTGTGTTTCTTTATCCTGGTTCTGGGGAGACATTTTTAATTTAGAGTTGTGTTTATTTGTGCTGGTTCTGGGGACACAATAATATATGCCATTTAGCAGACGCATTTATCCAAAGCGACTTACAGTCATGTGTGCATACATTCTACGTATGGGTGGTCCCGGGAATCGAACCCACTACCCTGGCGTTTCAAGCGCCATGCTCTACCAACTGAGCTACAGAAGGACCATAAAGGACAAAGGAGAGACATTTTTTAATTTAGAGTTGTGTTTCTTTAT
Organism: Oncorhynchus gorbuscha; assembly: GCF_021184085.1. Taxonomy (NCBI): domain Eukaryota; kingdom Metazoa; phylum Chordata; class Actinopteri; order Salmoniformes; family Salmonidae; genus Oncorhynchus; species Oncorhynchus gorbuscha. Next base: position 11,845,071 of record NC_060182.1, read on the forward strand.
CCTGGTTCTGGGGACCTAAAGGGACAAACATTTAGTTTTTTTGCACAAGCACTACACACCTGATTCAAATAATCAAAGCTTGATGTTGAGTTGATCATTTGAATCAACTGTGTAGTGCTAGGACAAAAACCTCATTTGAGCGTATGGTGAAAGGTGAAGATTTTATATCACACACTATAGCGCCCCCTACTGGCATTTTATCAAATCTCACCATGAAGGGCATTATAGGTAAAAAAAAATGGATGTAAAATAAAAATATAAACATATCACCATCATTCAGGGGGAGAAACACTAGAACAAACAAACAACTTAATAGCAAAACCATTTTCTAAATTATTCTTGCTTTATTTGCGGAATATAGAATACACACCTCTGTGCCTTTGGTCTCTTTCAGCCATCATCCTCCAGGGCCCTCAAACTCAACTCTGGACCTCCAAGTTAGTTTCACTGCATTTTTTCATTGTTCTCCTCTAATCAGGGACTCCTTTAGAGCTGGGACACCAGGTGTGTACAGTTAATTATCAGGTAAAACAGAAATCTTGCAGTCGTCTCCAGATCTCGCAGGCTAAGAGTTCAATACCCCTGCTCCAGGGAATCAGTGTATCTCTATTGCCTGCATGAGTACTGGTGCCACCTTTGCTGAACCTACACATCCGCTCACTTGTCATTGCATCAGGTTTATGAGGAGCAGTATGGACAAGGTTCTCATGGCTACTACACAACCTCCCACTCACTTGTCATTGCATCAGGTTTATGAGGAGCAGTATGGATAAGGTTCTCATGGCTACTACACAACCTCCCACTCACTTGTCATTGCATCAGGTTTATGAGGAGCAGTATGGATAAGGTTCTCATGGCTGGATCAGGTTTATGAGGAGCAGTATGGATAAGGTTCTCATGGCTGGATCAGGTTTATGAGGAGCAGTATGGATACGGTTCTCATGGCTACTACACAACCTACCACTCACTTGTCATTGCATCAGGTTTATGAGGAGCAGTATGGATAAGGTTCTCATGGCTGGATCAGGTTTATGAGGAGCAGTATGGATACGGTTCTCATGGCTACTACACAACCTCCCACTCACTTGTCATTGCATCAGGTTTATGAGGAGCAGTATGGATAAGGTTCTCATGGCTACTACACAACCTCCCACTCACTTGTCATTGCATCAGGTTTATGAGGAGCAGTATGGATAAGGTTCTCATACACAACCTCCCACTCACTTGTCATTGCATCAGGTTTATGAGGAGCAGTATGGACAACCTACACAACCCCACTCACTTGTCATTGCATCAGGTTTATGAGGATGGCTGGATCAGTTTATGGATAAGGTTCTCATGGCTACTACACAACCTCCCACTCACTTGTCATTGCATCAGGTTTATGAGGAGCAGTATGGATAAGGTTCTCATGGCTACTACACAACCTCCCACTCACTTGTCATTGCATCAGGTTTATGAGGAGCAGTATGGATAAGGTTCTCATGGCTACTACACAACCTCCCACTCACTTGTCATTGCATCAGGTTTATGAGGAGCAGTATATGCTACTACACAACCTCCCACTCACTTGTCATTGCATCAGGTTTTCTGGATAAGGTTCTCATGGCTACTACACAACCTCCCACTCACTTGTCATTGCATCATCAGGTTTATGAGGAGCAGTATGGATATGGATAAGGTTCTCATGGCTACTACACAACCTCCCACTCACTTGTCATTGCATCTGAGGAGCAGTATGGATAAGGTTCTCATGGCTACTACACAACCTCCCACTCACTTGTCATTGCATCAGGTTTATGAGGAGCAGTATGGATAAGGTTCTCATGGCTGGATCAGGTTTATGAGGAGCAGTATGGATACGGTTCTCATGGCTACTACACAACCTACCACTCACTTGTCATTGCATCAGGTTTATGAGGAGCAGTATGGATAAGGTTCTCATGGCTGGATCAGGTTTATGAGGAGCAGTATGGATACGGTTCTCATGGCTACTACACAACCTACCACTCACGTGTCATTGCATCAGGTTTATGAGGAGCAGTATGGATAAGGTTCTCATGGCTGGATCAGGTTTATGAGGAGCAGTATGGATAAGGTTCTCATGGCTACTACACAACCTCCCACTCAAACAATCTACCACTCAAACACTTATTTTATTCACACACCATCCATCCATCCATATATATACACACCATCCATCCATATATATATAGTTGTGTCATATGCTATATATATATATATATATATATATATATATATATATATATATATATATATATATATATATATATAGCATATGACACAACTTTACCCAGCTGTTATCACTTCCATTAGTGTAAATAATGTGATTCATATAGCTATGTATGTTTGGAAATTAATGTTGGCAAATATGTGTGAGATGTCCATAACATAGCTGCAGATTGAACACCAGATAATGAGATGAGAAATCACCAAAGATTTTTGTCCATTACTGCATGTTACAGGTTGGCCGACACAAAACGCTGCTATCGCTCCTTCAACTGACCTGGTATCGGCGATACTCTCTTCGTTCTCCATTCTGGAAAACAGTTGTCTTATAAACAACATTTACTGTATAAGGAAACTGTTTTCCAGATTTGAAAAGGAAGAGAGTATCGCCAATAACAGGTCAGTATTTTATTTGTATGTAACCTTTATTTAACTAGGCAAGTCAGTTAAGAACAAATTCTTATTTACAATGACTGTCTACCCCATCCAAACCCTCCCCTAACCTAGACAATGACTGTCTACCCCATCTAAACCCTCCCCTAACCTAGACAATGACTGTCTACCCCATCCATACCCTCCCCTAACCTAGACAATGACTGTCTACCCCATCCAAACCCTCCCCTAACCTAGACAATGACTGTCTACCCCATCCATACCCTCCCCTAACCTAGACAATGACTGTCTACCCCATCCAAACCCTCCCCTAACCTAGACAATGACTGTCTACCCCATCCAAACCCTCCCCTAATCTAGACAATGACTGTCTACCCCATCCATACCCTCCCTAACCTAGACAATGACTGTCTACCCCATCCATACCCTCCCCTAACCTAGACAATGACTGTCTACCCCATCCATACCCTCCCCTAACCTAGACAATGACTGTCTACCCCATCCAAACCCTCCCCTAACCTAGACAATGATGGCCTACCCCGGCCAAACCCTCCCCTAACCTAGACAATGACGGCCTACCCCATCCAAACCCTCCCCTAACCTAGACAATGCTGGCCTACCCCATCCAAACCCTCCCCTAACATTTACATTACATTACATTACATTTAAGTCATTTAGCAGACGCTCTTATCCAGAGCGACTTACAAATTGGTGCATTCACCTTATGACATCCAGTGGAACAGTCACTTTACAATAGTGCATCTAAATCTTAAAGGGGGGGGGGTGAGAGGGATTACTTATCCTATCCTAGGTATTCCTTAAAGAGGTGGGGTTTCAGTTGTCTCCGGAAGGTGGTGATTGACTCCGCTGTCCTGGCGTCGTGAGGGAGTTTGTTCCACCATTGGGGGGCCAGAGCAGCGAACAGTTTTGACTGGGCTGAGCGGGAGCTGTACTTCCTCAGTGGTAGGGAGGCGAGCAGGCCAGAGGTGGATGAACGCAGTGCCCTTGTTTGGGTGTAGGGCCTGATCAGAGCCTGGAGGTACTGAGGTGCCGTTCCCCTCACAGCTCCGTAGGCAAGCACCATGGTCTTGTAGCGGATGCGAGCTTCAACTGGAAGCCAGTGGAGAGAACGGAGGAGCGGGGTGACGTGAGAGAACTTGGGAAGGTTGAACACCAGACGGGCTGCGGCGTTCTGGATGAGTTGAAGGGGTTTAATGGCACAGGCAGGGAGCCCAGCCAACAGTTGCAGTAATCCAGACGGGAGATGACAAGTGCCTGGATTAGGACCTGCGCCGCTTCCTGTGTGAGGCAGGGTCGTACTAACCTAGACAATGACGGCCTATCCAGGCCAAACCCTCCCCTAACCTAGACAATGCCGGCCTACCCCATCCATACCCTCCCCTAACCTAGACAATGACTGTCTACCCCATCCAAACCCTCCCCTAACCTAGACAATGCTGGCCTACCCCATCCATACCCTCCCCTAACCTAGACAATGCCGGCCTACCCCATCCATACCCTCCCCTAACCTAGACAATGCCGGCCTACCCCATCCATACCCTCCCCTAACCTAGACAATGACTGTCTACCCCATCCAAACCCTCCCCTAACCTAGACAATGCTGGCCTACCCCATCCATACCCTCCCCTAACCTAGACAATGCCGGCCTACCCCGGCCAAACCCTCCCCTAACCTAGACAATGCCGGCCTACCCCGGCCAAACCCTCCCCTAACCTAGACAATGCCGGCCTACCCCATCCATACCCTCCCCTAACCTAGACAATGACGGCCTACCCCGGCCAAACCCACCCATAACCTAGACAATGCCGGCCTGGCCCAGCCAAACCCCCCTTACCTAGACAATGCCGGCCTACCCCGGCCAAACCCCCCTAACCTAGACAATGCCGGCCTACCCCGGCCAAACCCTCCCCTAACCTAGACAATGACGGCCTACCCCATCCAAACCCTAACGACGCTGGGCCAATCGTGCGCCGCCCTATGAGAATCCCAATCACGGCCGGTTGTGATACAGCCTGGAATCAAACCAGGGTCTGTAGTGACACCTCTAGCACTGAGATACAGTGCCTTAGACTGCTGCGCCACTCGGGAGCCTCAAGTTGTTGAAGAATCTATGGCATTGTTTTGTATAGTCAAACCTGTAGCGTCCAGTAATGGATGCCAGAAATCTTTGGTTATATCTCATTGTCTGGTGTACAATCTGTAGTTATCCATAACAGTGCTCATTACTCTAGTCCTATCTGCACTATATAACCCAAAATAAAGCTAACGAATAAATAGTAAAGTAACTTTAAAACAGCTGTAGTGTGCACAGTTTCAGATTTTTCATTGCAGTATTGTGCAAACAATAATAATTGTAGGAGGGGAAAAAAATGTAGGATTGTAAACACCAGATCTCATAGTCCAATCAAGTACAATAACAGCACCGGTATGTTAGCATGTTGAAGAGAGAAGTAGTTTGTGTATTACACAGCCGTCAACAGGCTGCATATACACAATATTACAAGAGCGTCTGAACTGAAAAACACTGTTGGTGATAATGGATGTCAATGACAGGTTACTGTGAACTCAAAGATGGATAGATACTTTTTTCTTACTGGTAACCTCTTCTCCCTTATTTATGACTCATTGACAGTGGATGTTGCTCAATCCCTTCTCTACATTTGATTTCCCAAGGAGGGGGGGGGGGGGGGACATGTAGAATACCTAAAACGGTATCCATGCATATCTGTGCTGAATTAGCACGTCCTTCCAACCTACTACACACAGACCATACAATCGGACCCACTTTGCATTCTGGCGAGGAACATGCCTGAATGTTTTTTTTATTTTGTTCATTTTTTTAACCTAATGTACACTTTTGGTGCAGACATCATTATTACGTTACAATGTTGTTGTCAGGGAAAAATAAATCAAACAAACTGTTCTGAGAGAAAGAAAATAAGATACCATGCAAAACGCCAGATGAGCTAGTCGTATCTGACACCACTAATATCAGTAGCTTCTCTTCTCCACCGTCTACTGAACAGGACTAATATCAGCAGCTTCTCTTCTCCACCGTCTACTGAACAGGACTAATATCAGTAGCTTCTCTTCTCCACCGTCTACTGAACAGGACTAATATCAGTAGCTTCTCTTCTCCAGTGTCTACTGAACAGGACTAATATCAGTAGCTTCTCTTCTCCACCGTCTACTGAACAGGACTAATATCAGTAGCTTCTCTTCTCCACCGTCTACTGAACAGGACTAATATCAGTAGCTTCTCTTCTCCAGTGTCTACTGAACAGGACCAATATCAGTAGCTTCTCTTCTCCACCGTCTACTGAACAGGACTAATATCAGTAGCTTCTCTTCTCCACCGTCTACTGAACAGGACTAATATCAGTAGCTTCTCTTCTCCACCGTCTACTGAACAGGACTAATATCAGTAGCTTCTCTTCTCCACTAATATCGTCTACTGAACAGGACTAATATCAGTAGCTTCTCTTCTCCACCGTCTACTGAACAGGACTAATATCAGTAGCTTCTCTTCTCCACCGTCTACTGAACAGGACTTAGCTTCTCTTCTACTGAACAGGACTAATATCAGTCTTCTCCACCGTCTACTGAACAGGACTAATATCAGTAGCTTCTCTTCTCCACCGTCTACTGAACAGGACTAATATCAGTAGCTTCTCTTCTCCACCGTCTACTGAACAGGACTAATATCAGTAGCTTCTCTTCTCCACCGTCTACTGAACAGGACTAATATCAGTAGCTTGTCTTCTCCACCGTCTACTGAACAGGAACATGCACTGCTGTATTAAGCTCGTCATTACACTGACAAGTTTGAAGATGCATGTGATTTAGAGACGTATGATACAAAATATGTTACATATGTAGTACCATCTAACGATCACTCCTTTTATTTTCAAATTCATTTGTGTAAAGATATCTATTGCAGAATACGGTATTCATATTACTATCTGTAAAGATGTATTTAAATATCAATATAATTGTGCAATTATTCATAATCTTTATAATCTCTCCCTGCAATTTCTTTACACACATTATGTATATTAGTTTTTCCTGCTTGTTCTAACGTTGCATATCTTTAAAAAGTTAAAGGCTTTCGATGCCGCGGTGGGTATATTATTGTTGAAAAGCACTCTTAGTAACCACACCATCAATCTGTGTCCCTTCTCTGAGTCCAAGAGGCATTGTCACCTGTTCCTGGTCAGCTCAGATTGTGTCTGTGGTACCCCTCACCCCACCCCCCACCACCGTATCTCCCTGGGCCAAAAGGTCAACCTCACAGTAACTGTTCCAGCACATCAAATGGATAGTTACAATTCATTTACTTTCTTTTTCTCACACTGCCCCTACCTTGACTATTCAGTAGACATTACGTTGGTATCGGAGTGAAGCATTTGTAAAGAGTGTGGATGTTATCATCCTTCTTCCCCATGTTCTTCTCTGACAGACCCCATTCCTGTTGTTTTGTGCAATGGGTCAAGAGGAGCTTCAGAGGGTTATAAAGAGGAGATCTTGACAGTTTCCTGGGTGTTATAGATACTGGAGCGAGAGTTGCGTAGGATGCCAGGGATGGTGGGTGAGTTAGGTAGGCTCTCATCAGGACTGTTGGCTGGGGGAGTGGGGATACTGATGATGGCTGCTGTGTAGTCAGTACAGTTCAGCTTCAGGTCTCCAGTTCTGGCGTTTAGACTGGAGCGACTGCTCACACACACACACACACACACACACACACACACACACACACACACACACACACACACACACACACACACACACACACACACACACACACACACACACACACACACACACACACACACACACACACACACACACACACACACACACACACACACACACACACACACACCGAAATAAAGTTAGACAATGCACGTATCTGTCACCATTACCCCAAAATAGTCAAATGTGTTTATGTTGAGAGGACTTGTATGTGTCCTCATTGTAAGTAGATCAGTGTATTCGAGACAAGTAATTTGTTCTTCCACTGTCTGTATAGTGATACATCCATCATAGCAACTATGTATAAAAATGCAAGCATTCAATAAAACAAACAAACTCACCATTATCAACTGTTTCCCTTAAAAATAAACAATGTCACGCTACAGTGGCAAATTAAATAAATGTTCCCATTGTTTTCAACTACATTTCTCATTAAACACAATGGAGGTTGTTTTGACAAAACATCGACAGTATCAACATAGTTAGAGCCAGCAGAGTTTGAGAAACTGTTCGAACTCAGCTTGTAATTCAAGATCAGCAGAATGTTCTTCTTAATGAATAGGCCAGAGCTAAATGTAGTAAAACATCAACAGCCTCTACAGGTGATTGAGTGGTGAGGCAAAGATAGAAAGGGAGGAGTGGGCTCCTTGAATCAGGTGGACAGTGTGTGCTGTACAGTACCTCTGTGGGTACTGAGTTCCAACAGGTGTCTTGGTGACGTGCAGCGTGTCCAGCTCCTGCACACTTCCCCGGTTGACAGACACGGTGGAGTTGGCAAGGCGAATGGCCCTCCTCTTGGCCCGCCGGGAGCAGCAGGTGGTGGTGGCCCCCTGCTGGCTGGACAAGGAAGTGCTGCGGCTGGTGCGGAAGCCCATTGAATCCATCATACACACCTCGCTGTAGGTGACTTCATCGGTGAACTCGTGATTCTGTCAACACATAAAATAATGAAAGACGTCGATCCTGGCCTCTGAACGGCCATCTTTAAACTAGCTGCAGGTGGCTGTATACTATATGATAGCTTCTCATAACTGCTGAAAGTGTGAAACCGAGTGTCACGCCTTGGTCATTGTATCTTGTGTTTTTGTTATATGTTTGGGTAGGCCAGGGTGTGACATGGGTTTATATGTTGTATTTCGTATTGGGGTTTGTATTAATTGGGAGTGTGTATTATTAGGGGTGTGTCTAGTTAGGCTTGGCTGCCTGAGGCGATTCCTAATTGGAGTCAGCTGATTCTCGTTGTCTCGGATTGGGAACCGTATTTAGGCAGCCTGAGTGCGCGTTGTATTTCGTGGGTGATTGTACCTGTCTCTGTGTTAGTCACCAGATAGGCTGTATTAGTTTCACTCGTTTGTTGTTTTCATATTTTCAGTTATTTCATGTACCGCTTTATCTTTATTAAAAGTCATGAGTAACCTACACGCTGCATTTCGGTCTGACTCTCTTCAAACAACAGACGAACAACATTACACCGAGTATATATACAGTACATCAAAATGAGCAATAAACGTATCAGACAATATTATCTATGAGATTTTTAAAAAGCAGCACTCACGGTGGTTTTCTCCAAGCACTGCAATAGATGATGATGTTGATGCTCGAAGGCGGACCTGTTCTTCACACAAAAAGCTGTGCTGTCACTATCGCCACCCTGAGGGACACAGCAAGACAGCAACTCACTTAGCCCAACATAGCCACACATGAAAGACTTTATCAGTGTAACACGATCACATCAATGGTAGTTAGTAGTTGGCAACGCATTGCGGTGGTAAGCAAACTTCAGATTATAAACACAAATGGGAGGTGATTTTGTCCAACAAACATTGTAGAATGAGTTATTCTTTAGGCAATAATACAGTATATTGATGAGTAGACATTATACTGATGAGTAGACATTATACTGAATAGTGGACATTATACTGAAGAGTAGGCATTATACTGAAGAGTAGACAGTATACTGATGAGTAGGCATTATACTGAAGAGTAGACAGTATACTGAAGAGTAGACAGTATACTGATGAGTAGGCAGTATACTGATGAGTAGACAGTATACTGATGAGTAGACAGTATACTGATGAGTAGGCAGTATACTGATGAGTAGACAGTATACTGATGAGTAGACAGTATACTGATGAGTAGACAGTATACTGATGAGTAGGCAGTATACTGATGAGTAGACATTATACTGAATAGTGGACATTATACTGAAGAGTAGGCATTATACTGAAGAGTAGACAGTATACTGATGAGTAGGCATTATACTGATGAGTAGACAGTATACTGATGAGTAGGCAATACACCTGCATTGTGCTTCTACACCTGCATTGCTTGCTGTTTGGGGTTTTAGGCTGGGTTTCTGTACAGCACTTTGAGATATCAGCGGATGTACGAAGGGCTATATAAATACATTTGATTTGATTTGATTTGAAATTTGATATACTGATGAGTAGACATTATACTGAAGAGTAGGCATTATACTGATGAGTAGGCAGTATACTGATGAGTAGACATTATACTGAAGAGTAGACAGTATACTGATGAGTAGACAGTATACTGATGAGTAGACAGTATACTGATGAGTAGACATTATACTGATGAGTAGACATTATACTGATGAGTAGACAGTATACTGATGAGTAGACATTATACTGAAGAGTAGACATTATACTGAAGAGTAGGCATTATACTGATGAGTAGGCAGTATACTGAAGAGTAGGCATTATACTGATGAGTAGGCAGTATACTGATGAGTAGACATTATACTGAAGAGTAGGCATTATACTGATGAGTAGGCATTATACTGATGAGTAGGCAGTATACTGATGAGTAGACAGTATACTGATGAGTAGGCATTATACTGATGAGTAGGCAGTATACTGATGAGTAGGCAGTATACTGATGAGTAGACAGTATACTGATGAGTAGACAGTATACTGATGAGTAGGCAGTATACTGATGAGTAGGCAGTATACTGATGAGTAGACATTATACTGAATAGTGGACATTATACTGAAGAGTAGGCATTATACTGAAGAGTAGACAGTATACTGATGAGTAGGCATTATACTGATGAGTAGACAGTATACTGATGAGTAGGCAATACACCTGCATTGTGCTTCTACACCTGCATTGCTTGCTGTTTGGGGTTTTAGGCTGGGTTTCTGTACAGCACTTTGAGATATCAGCGGATGTACGAAGGGCTATATAAATACATTTGATTTGATTTGATTTGAAATTTGATATACTGATGAGTAGACATTATACTGAAGAGTAGGCATTATACTGATGAGTAGGCATTATACTGATGAGTAGGCAGTATACTGATGAGTAGGCATTATACTGAAGAGTAGGCAGTATACTGATGAGTAGACAGTATACTGATGAGTAGACAGTATACTGATGAGTAGACAGTATACTGATGAGTAGGCATTATACTGATGAGTAGACAGTATACTGATGAGTAGGCAGTATACTGATGAGTAGACAGTATACTGATGAGTAGGCAGTATACTGATGAGTAGACAGTATACTGATGAGTAGACATTATACTGAAGAGTAGGCAGTATACTGATGAGTAGGCAGTATACTGATGAGTAGACATTATACTGAAGAGTAGGCATTATACTGATGAGTAGGCATTATACTGATGAGTAGGCAGTATACTGATGAGTAGGCATTATACTGAAGAGTAGGCAGTATACTGATGAGTAGGCAGTATACTGATGAGTAGGCAGTATACTGATGAGTAGGCATTATACTGAAGAGTAGGCATTATACTGATGAGTAGGCATTATACTGATGAGTAGGCAGTATACTGATGAGTAGACATTATACTGAAGAGTAGGCATTATACTGATGAGTAGGCATTATACTGATGAGTAGGCAGTATACTGATGAGTAGGCATTATACTGATGAGTAGGCATTATACTGATGAGTAGGCAGTATACTGATGAGTAGGCATTATACTGAAGAGTAGGCAGTATACTGATGAGTAGGCAGTATACTGATGAGTAGACAGTATACTGATGAGTAGGCAGTATACTGATGAGTAGGCATTATACTGATGAGTAGGCATTATACTGATGAGTAGGCATTATACTGATGAGTAGGCAGTATACTGATGAGTAGGCAGTATACTGATGAGTAGACAGTATACTGATGAGTAGACAGTATACTGATGAGTAGGCATTATACTGATGAGTAGACAGTATACTGATGAGTAGGCATTATACTGATGAGTAGACAGTATACTGATGAGTAGACAGTATACTGATGAGTAGGCAGTATACTGATGAGTAGACAGTATACTGATGAGTAGACAGTATACTGATGAGTAGGCATTATACTGATGAGTAGACAGTATACTGATGAGTAGGCAGTATACTGATGAGTAGACAGTATACTGATGAGTAGACAGTATACTGATGAGTAGGCATTATACTGATGAGTAGACAGTATACTGATGAGTAGACAGTATACTGATGAGTAGGCAGTATACTGATGAGTAGGCAGTATACTGATGAGTAGGCAGTATACTGAATAGTGGACATTATACTGAAGAGTAGGCATTATACTGAAGAGTAGACAGTATACTGATGAGTAGACAGTATACTGATGAGTAGGCAGTATACTGATGAGTAGGCAGTATACTGATGAGTAGACATTATACTGAATAGTGGACATTATACTGAAGAGTAGGCATTATACTGAAGAGTAGACAGTATACTGATGAGTAGACAGTATACTGATGAGTAGACAGTATACTGATGAGTAGGCAGTATACTGATGAGTAGACATTATACTGATGAGTAGACAGTATACTGATGAGTAGGCAGTATACTGATGAGTAGACATTATACTGATGAGTAGACAGTATACTGATGAGTAGGCAGTATACTGATGAGTAGACATTATACTGAATAGTGGACATTATACTGAAGAGTAGGCATTATACTGAAGAGTAGACAGTATACTGATGAGTAGGCATTATACTGATGAGTAGACAGTATACTGATGAGTAGGCAATACACCTGCATTGTGCTTCTACACCTGCATTGCTTGCTGTTTGGGGTTTTAGGCTGGGTTTCTGTACAGCACTTTGAGATATCAGCGGATGTACGAAGGGCTATATAAATACATTTGATTTGATTTGATTTGAAATTTGATATACTGATGAGTAGACATTATACTGAAGAGTAGGCATTATACTGATGAGTAGGCATTATACTGATGAGTAGACATTATACTGATGAGTAGGCATTATACTGATGAGTAGGCATTATACTGATGAGTAGGCATTATACTGATGAGTAGGCAGTATACTGATGAGTAGGCATTATACTGAAGAGTAGACAGTATACTGATGAGTAGACAGTATACTGATGAGTAGGCAGTATACTGATGAGTAGACAGTATACTGATGAGTAGACAGTATACTGATGAGTAGGCAGTATACTGATGAGTAGGCAGTATACTGATGAGTAGGCATTATACTGAAGAGTAGACAGTATACTGATGAGTAGACAGTATACTGATGAGTAGGCAGTATACTGATGAGTAGACAGTATACTGATGAGTAGACAGTATACTGATGAGTAGGCAGTATACTGATGAGTAGACAGTATACTGATGAGTAGGCATTATACTGATGAGTAGACAGTATACTGATGAGTAGACAGTATACTGATGAGTAGACAGTATACTGATGAGTAGGCATTATACTGATGAGTAGACAGTATACTGATGAGTAGACAGTATACTGATGAGTAGACAGTATACTGATGAGTAGGCAGTATACTGATGAGTAGACAGTATACTGATGAGTAGACAGTATACTGATGAGTAGACAGTATACTGATGAGTAGGCATTATACTGATGAGTAGACAGTATACTGATGAGTAGACAGTATATTGATGAGTAGACATTATACTGAATAGTGGACATTATACTGAAGAGTAGGCATTATACTGAAGAGTAGACAGTATACTGATGAGTAGACAGTATACTGATGAGTAGGCAGTATACTGATGAGTAGGCAGTATACTGATGAGTAGACATTATACTGAATAGTGGACATTATACTGAAGAGTAGGCATTATACTGAAGAGTAGACAGTATACTGATGAGTAGGCATTATACTGATGAGTAGACAGTATACTGATGAGTAGGCATTATACTGATGAGTAGACAGTATACTGATGAGTAGGCAATACACCTGCATTGTGCTTCTACACCTGCATTGCTTGCTGTTTGGGGTTTTAGGCTGGGTTTCTGTACAGCACTTTGAGATATCAGCGGATGTACGAAGGGCTATATAAATACATTTGATTTGATTTGATTTGAAATTTGATATACTGATGAGTAGACATTATACTGAAGAGTAGGCATTATACTGATGAGTAGGCATTATACTGATGAGTAGACATTATACTGATGAGTAGGCATTATACTGATGAGTAGGCATTATACTGATGAGTTGACAGTATACTGACGAGTAGGCAGTATACTGAAGAGTAGACATTATACTGATGAGTAGGCATTATACTGATGAGTAGGCAGTATACTGATGAGTAGGCATTATACTGATGAGTAGGCATTATACTGATGAGTTGACAGTATACTGATGAGTAGACAGTATACCTCCACAGCTTATTACTGAGTGACTGCCCTTGACTGTCTGTACAGTAAGTATTCTCCCTCTCTAATGATGTTAATCAGGACACAAAGAACTGTCTCCTGTATACCCACAACTACGTGGTCTCACACAGTTCCAACTACATCATCAAGTTTGCAGACGACAATTTTATGCCTGACTACCGACAACGACGAGACGGCCTACAGAGAAGAGGTAGGTACTCTGACGTCGTGGTGCTAGGTAAGCAACCTCTCCCTCAACGTCAGCAAAACAAAATAGCTGATTGTGGACTTCAAGAAGAACCAGGCTGGGCACGCCCCCATCCTCAACAACGGAGCCGCCGTGGAGACGAGACGTCGACCGATTATGATTTTTGAATGCCTATACCGATTATTGGAGGACCAAAAGGCCGATACCAATTAATCGACCGATTTGTAATTTTTTTTACATTTGTAATAATGACAATTACAACAATACTGAATGAACACTTATTTGAACTTAATATAATACATCAATAAATTAAATTATCCTCAAATAAATAATGAAACATGGTCAATTTGGTTTAAATAATGCAAAAACAAAGTGTTGGAGTGTAACGGTTGTCTTGGGTGGAAGAAGGAGAGGACCAAAGCGCAGCGTGGTTAGTGTTCATCTTTTTAATAAACAACTGAACACTTCAAAATACAAAACAACAAAGTAACAACCGAAACAGTTCTATCTGGTGCAGACACACAAAGACTGAAAATAACCACCCACAAACCCCAACAGAAAACAGGCTACCTAAATATGGTTCTCAATCAGGGACAACGATTGACAGCTGCCTCTGATTGAGAACCATTTCAGGCCAAACACAGAAATAGAAAATCATAGAAAAACTAACATAGACAACCCACCCAACTCACGCCCTGACCATACTAAAACAAAGACAAAACAAAGGAACTAAGGTCAGAATGTGACATGGAGAAGAAAGTAAAAGTGCAATATGTGCTATGTAAGAAAGCTAACGTTGAAGTTCCTTGCTCAGAACATGAGAACATATGAAAGCTGGTGGTTCCTTTTAACATGAGTCTTCAATATTCCCAGGTAAGAAGTTTTAGGTTGTAGTTATTATTGGAATTACGGGACTATTTCCCTCCATACCATTTGTATTTCATTAAACTTTGACTATTGGATGTTCTTATAGGCACTTTAGTATTGCCAGTGTGACAGTATAGCTTCCGCCCCTCTCCTTGCTCCTCCCTGGGCTCGAACCAGCAACACAACGACAACAGCCACCTTCAAAGCAGTGTTACCCATGCAGAGCAAGGGGAACAACTACTAGAAGACTCAGAAACGCTATTAGCACGCGAACCAGCCAGCCATTTCCCTTCGGTTACACCAGCCTCATCTCGGGAGTTGATAGGCTTGAATTCATAATCAGCGCAATGCTTGACGCACAACGAAGAGCTGCTGGCAAAACGCACAAAAGTGCTGTTTGAATTAATGTTTACGTGCCTGCTTCTGCCTACCACCGCTCAGTCAGATACTTAGATACTTGTATGCTTGTATGCTCAGTCAGATTATATGCAACGCAGGACACACTAGATAATATCTAGTAATATCATCAACCATGTGTAGTTAACTAGTGATTATGATTGATTGTTTTTTATAAGATAAGTTTAATGCTAGCTAGCAACTTACCTTGGCTTACTGCATTCGCGTAACAGTCTCCTTGTGGAGTGCAACGAGAGAGGGGCAGGTCGTTATTGCATTGGACTAGTTACCTTTAAGATTAGATCCCCCGAGCTGACAAGGTGAAAATCTGTCGTTCTGCCGTCATTGAAAATAAGAATGTGTTCTTAATTGACTTGCCTAGTTAAATAAAAAAAATACAGATTTCCGATTGTTATGAAAACTTGAAATCGGCCCTAATTAATCGGTCATTCCGATTAATCGGTCGACCTCTAGTGGCGACAGTCAGAAAAGTCAAGTCCCTCGTAAAGTCCCACATCTTCAAAGAGCTGAAATGGTCAAACAACACGGACACCATAGTGAAGAAGGCACGACAGCAACTCTTCAACCTCGAGAGGCTGAAGCAATTTGGCCTGTCCTCGAGAGCCCTCACAGTGTTCTACAGGATCATCATCGAGAGCATTCTGTCAGGCTGCATCACAGCCTGGTTCAGCAACTCCACCACCTCTGACCACAAGGTACTACAGAGGGTTGTACACTCAGTCGAACGCACCACTGGCTGCACACTGCCTGTCCTCCACGACAACTACAACACCAGGTGTCACAGGAAGGCAAAGAAGATCATCAGGAGACCCAGCCTGACCCAGTCTGTCCTCCACAACAACTACAACACCAGGTGTCACAGGAAGGCAAAGAAGATCATCAGGGGAACCAGCCTGACCCAGCCTGTCCTCCACGACAACTACAACACCAGGTGTCACAGGAAGACAAAGAAGATCATCAGGGGACCCAGCCTGACCCAGCCTGTCCTCCACGACAACTACAACACCAGGTATCACAGGAAGGCAAAGAAGATCATCAGGGGACCCAGCCTGACCCAGCCTGTCCTCCACGACAACTACAACACCAGGTGTCACAGGAAGGCAAAGAAGATCATCAGGGGACCCAGCCTTGCCCAGCCTGTTCTCCCCGCTTTCACAGGCTGTTCTCCCCCAAAACATACATTTATCCACTGGCCCCTGCACACCCTCACCCCTCAATGAACAGTTATACTTGTCAGTCACTGGTCACAATCTTTGTTTACACACTTCGCCACTTTTAACTGCAGCAACTGTACAGAATTTTGAACTAATTGTAAATATACATATGTAGACAAGACAAGGTTCTGTCTACATTATATTATTTTACTTGGTATTATTACTAGTATTATTACTATTATTAGTACTATTATAAGTACTTTTATTACCAGTAGTATTACTAGTATTGTTGCTATTACCATTATTACTAGTGTTATTACTATTACTCGTAGTATTATTAATACTGTTATTACTAGTATCATTATTAGCATTATTACCAGTGCCATTACTATTATTGGTACTAGCATTATTACCATTACTATTATTACTGGTATTATTACTATTACTATTATTACTAGTGTCATTACTGGTGTGATTACTAGTATTATTACTGGTATCATTACTATTATTAGTACTATTATTAGTGTTGTTGCTATTATTACTAGTATTATCACTATTATTAGTACCATCGCTACTATTACCAGTGGTATTACTATTGCTATTATTACTAGTATTATTACTGGTATTATTGTTACTGTTTGTGCTAGTATAATTACTAGTATTATTACCGGTATAATTACTATTATTGGTGCTATTATTGTTACAATTACTATTACTGGCATTACTACTAGTAGTAGTACTATTATTACTAGTATCATTACTAGTATCATTACTCATATTAGTACTTTTATTATTACTTTGGATATCATTATTACTATTATTAATAGCATTACTATTATGATTATTAGTACTATTATTATTACTTTTAGTATTACTATGATTACTGGTATTATCACTATTATCGGTACTATTAGTATTACTATTATTATTGCTGTTTTTATTACTGTCACTATTATTACTAGTATTATTACTATTATTATTATTGTTACTATTATTACTAGTATTATTACTGTTATTATTACTAGTATTAGTACTATTATTATTGCTGTTACTATTATTACTAGTATTATTACTAATAGTCTTACTGTTATTACTATTGTTAGTACTATCATTATTACTATTACTATTGTCACTAGTATCATTACTAGTAGTATTACTTGTATTATTGCAAGCACTATTATTACAAGTATTATTACTATTGTTATTACTGGAAACAAATACTATTATTATTGCTGGCATTAGTATTATTACTATTGCTACTTGTGTTATCACTAGTATTATTACAAGTGTTATTACTCGTGTTAGTACTATTATTAATGCCTGTATTAGTACTATTATTATTACTTGCATTATTACTAGCGTTATTACTATTATTACTGTTATTACTTGTATTATTACTATTATTGTGTGTATTATTAATTGTATTATTTGTATTATGTTGTATTATTTATTTATTATTATTATTTATTATTTGTATTAATTGTATTATTACCAGAATTATTACTAGTACTATTATTACTATTATTACTGCAATTACTTGTATTATTACCGTTATTACTACTACCACTTGTATTATTATTAGTATTATTACTATTTTTACTATTATTACTTGTATTATTACCAGTATTATTACTATCATTACTTGTCTTGTTACTAGTATTATTACTATTGTCACTATTATTACTTGTATTTTTTACCAGTATTATTACTATTATTACTTGTATTGTTACTGGTATTATTACTGGTGTTATTACCAGTGGTATTACTAGTGTTATTACTTGTATTATTATGAATATTATTGCTATTATTACTATTATTATTTACATTATTCATTATTACTATTATTATTCCTATTATTACTGATATTATTACTAGCGATATTACTATTGTTAGTACTTACATTATTATTATTACTATTATTAATTATATTATTACTAGTATTATTAATATTATTAGTACTTACATTATTATTATTACTATTATTACGTATATTATTACTAGCAGTATTACAATTATTAGTACTTGTACTAGTATTATTACTTGTGTTATTTCTAGCATTATTACTATTATTATTGCCTGTATTAGTTGTAACGGCGTTCGTCTGTTGAAAGAAGAGAGTCGGACCGAAATGCAGCGTGTTTGTTAATCATGATCTTTAATAAATGAAAACGAAACGATACATGAAATAACTCATAAATACAAAAACAACAAACGGAACGAAAACCTATACAGCCTATCTGGTGAACACTACACAGAGACAGGAACAATCACCCATGAAATAAAAGCAAAACTCATGGCTACCTAAATACGGTTCCCAATCAGAGACAACGAGAATCACCTGACTCTGATTGAGAATCGCCTCAGGCAGCCAAGCCTATACAACACCCCTCATCAGCCGCAATCCCAAATAATACAAACCCCAATACGAAAACATATAAACCCATGTCACACCCTGGCCTACCCAAACATATAACAAAAACACAAAATACAATGACCAAGGCATGACATTAGTACTATTATTAGCACTAGTATTGGTAGTATCACTATTATTACTTGTATTATTACTGGCATTATTGCTATTATTAGTACTGTTACTATTATTACTTGTATTAGTGCTAGCATTATTACTATTATTAGTACTGTTACTATTATTATTTGTATTAGTACGAGCATTATTGCTATTATTAGTACTGTTACTATTATTACTTGTATTAGTACTAGCATTATTACTATTATTAGTAATGTTACTATTATTACTTGTATTAGTGCTAACATTATTACTATTATTAGTACTGTTACTATTATTACTTGTATTAGTGCTAACATGATTACTATTATTAGTAATTTTACTATTATTACTTGTATTAGTACTAGCATTATTACTATTATTAGTACCGTTACTATTATTACTTGTATTAGTGCTAACATTATTACTATTATTAGTAATTTTACTATTATTACTTGTATTATTACTGGTATTATTACTGTTGTTATTTCCTGTATTAGTACTATTATGAGTACTAGTATTAGTACTATTACTATTATTACTTGTATTATTACTGGTATTATTACTATTGTTTCACTCACTTATCTTTGACCTGCATTGATGGAGCTTGGAGCTTAAGAATTTCATTGTACCCTTCAATTACTGTACATCTGTGACTAATAAACTCTGATTTGATTTGAACACAGAACCCCAGAGGACAACACTGCTAGCTAGCCTGCTAGCCCCCGAATAGCAACACTGCAGAAACTATTACACTCAACGGAACGACTTGATTAGTGTAGTGTCAACAACGCACCCACTGCCAGCTGGCCTACTTCAGCAGTACTGTATCATTTTAGTCAATATGATTCTTGCTACGTAGCTTAACTTTCTGAACATTCGAGACGTGTAGTCCACTTGTCATTCCAATCTCCTTTGCATTAGCGTAGCCTCTTCTGTAGCCTGTCAACTATGTGTCTGTTTATCCCTGTTCTCTCCTCTCTGCACAGACCATACAAACGCTCCTCACCGCATGGCCGCGGCCACCCTACTCTGGTGGTCCCAGCGCGCACGACCCACGTGGAGTTCCAGGTCTCCGGTAGCCTCTGGAACTGCCAATCTGCGGTCAACAAGGCAGAGTTCATCTCAGCCTATGCCTCCCTCCAGTCCCTCGACTTCTTGGCACTGACGGAAACATGGATCACCACAGACAACACTGCTACTCCTACTGCTCTCTCTTCGTCCGCCCACGTGTTCTCGCACACCCCGAGAGCGTCTGGTCAGCGGGGTGGTGGCACCGGGATCCTCATCTCTCCCAAGTGGTCATTCTCTCTTTCTCCCCTTACCCATCTGTCTATCGCCTCCTTTGAATTCCATGCTGTCACAGTTACTAGCCCTTTCAAGCTTAACATCCTTATCATTTATCGCCCTCCAGGTTCCCTCGGAGAGTTCATCAATAAGCTTGATGCCTTGATAAGCTCCTTTCCTGAGGACGGCTCACCTCTCACAGTTCTGGGCGACTTTAACCTCCCCACGTCTACCTTTGACTCTTTCCTCTCTGCCTCCTTCTTTCCACTCCTCTCCTCTTTTGACCTCACCCTCTCACCTTCCCCCCTACTCACAAGGCAGGCAATACGCTCGACCTCATCTTTACTAGATGCTGTTCTTCCACTAACCTCATTGCAACTCCCCTCCAAGTCTCCGACCACTGCCTTGTATCCTTTTCCCTCTCGCTCTCATCCAACACCTCCCACACTGCCCCTACTCGGATGGTATCGCGCCGTCCCAACCTTCGCTCTCTCTCCCCCGCTACTCTCTCCTCTTCCATCCTATCATCTCTTCCCTCCGCTCAAACCTTCTCCCACCTATCTCCTGATTCTGCCTCCTCAACCCTCCTCTCCTCCCTCTCTGCATCCCTTGACTCTCTATGTCCCCTATCCTCCAGGCCGGCTCGGTCCTCCCCTCCCGCTCCGTGGCTCGATGACTCATTGCGAGCTCACAGAACAGGGCTCCGGGCAGCCGAGCGGAAATGGAGGAAAACTCGCCTCCCTGCGGACCTGGCATCCTTTCACTCCCTCCTCTCTACATTTTCCTCCTCTGTCTCTGCTGCTAAAGCCACTTTCTACCACGCTAAATTCCAAGCATCTGCCTCTAACCCTAGGAAGCTCTTTGCCACCTTCTCCTCCCTCCTGAATCCTCCGCCCCCTCCCCCCTCCTCCCTCTCTGCAGATGACTTCGTCAACCATTTTGAAAAGAAGGTCGACGACATCCGATCCTCGTTTGCTAAGTCAAACGACACCGCTGGTTCTGCTCACACTGCCCTACCCTGTGCTCTGACCTCTTTCTCCCTCTCTCTCCAGATGAAATCTCGCGTCTTGTGACGGCTGGCCGCCCAACAACCTGCCCGCTTGACCCTATCCCCTCCTCTCTTCTCCAGACCATTTCCGGAGACCTTCTCCCTTACCTCACCTCGCTCATCAACTCATCCCTGACCGCTGGCTACGTCCCTTCCGTCTTCAAGAGAGCGAGAGTTGCACCCCTTCTGAAAAAACCTACACTCGATCCCTCCGATGTCAACAATTACAGACCAGTATCCCTTCTTTCTTTTCTCTCCAAAACTCTTGAACGTGCCGTCCTTGGCCAGCTCTCCCGCTATCTCTCTCTGAATGACCTTCTTGATCCAAATCAGTCAGGTTTCAAGACTAGTCATTCAACTGAGACTGCTCTCCTCTGTATCACGGAGGCGCTCCGCACTGCTAAAGCTAACTCTCTCTCCTCTGCTCTCATCCTTCTAGATCTATCGGCTGCCTTCGATACTGTGAACCATCAGATCCTCCTCTCCACCCTCTCCGAGTTGGGCATCTCCGGCGCGGCCCACGCTTGGATTGCGTCCTACCTGACAGGTCGCTCCTACCAGGTGGCGTGGCGAGAATCTGTCTCCTCACCACGCGCTCTCACCACTGGTGTCCCCCAGGGCTCTGTTCTTGGCCCTCTCCTATTCTCGCTATACACCAAGTCACTTGGCTCTGTCATAACCTCACATGGTCTCTCTTATCATTGCTATGCAGACGACACACAATTAATCTTCTCCTTTCCCCCTTCTGATGACCAGGTGGCGAATCGCATCTCTGCATGTCTGGCAGACATATCAGTGTGGATGACGGATCACCACCTCAAGCTGAACCTCGGCAAAACGGAGCTGCTCTTCCTCCCGGGGAAGGACTGCCCGTTCCATGATCTCGCCATCACGGTTGACAACTCCATTGTGTCCTCCTCCCAGAGCGCCAAGAACCTTGGCGTGATCCTGGACAACACCCTGTCGTTCTCAACCAACATCAAGGCGGTGGCCCGTTCCTGTAGGTTCATGCTCTACAACATCCGCAGAGTACGACCCTGCTTCACACAGGAAGCGGCGCAGGTCCTAATCCAGGCACTTGTCATCTCCCGTCTGGATTACTGCAACTCGCTGTTGGCTGGGCTCCCTGCCTGTGCCATTAAACCCCTTCAACTCATCCAGAACGCCGCAGCCCGTCTGGTGTTCAACCTTCCCAAGTTCTCTCACGTCACCCCGCTCCTCCGTTCTCTCCACTGGCTTCCAGTTGAAGCTCGCATCCGCTACAAGACCATGGTGCTTGCCTACGGAGCTGTGAGGGGAACGGCACCTCAGTACCTCCAGGCTCTGATCAGGCCCTACACCCAAACAAGGGCACTGCGTTCATCCACCTCTGGCCTGCTCGCCTCCCTACCACTGAGGAAGTACAGCTCCCGCTCAGCCCAGTCAAAACTGTTCGCTGCCCTGGCCCCCAATGGTGGAACAAACTCCCTCACGACGCCAGGACAGCGGAGTCAATCACCACCTTCCGGAGACACCTGAAACCCCACCTCTTTAAGGAATACCTAGGATAGGATAAGTAATCCCTCTCACCCCACCCCCCCTAAGTTTTAGATGCACTATTGTTAAGTGACTGTCCCACTGGATGTCATAAGGTGAATGCACCAATTTGTAAGTCGCTCTGGATAAGAGCGTCTGCTAAATGACTTAAATGTAATGTAAATGTAAGTGCCACCTCAGATGCTTCCTAAAAATCTAGCTAAGATTTCCAGGTCAAGGTGGTTAATCACCATCATAACTGTTATAGACAGTGAACAGCCAGTCGAAATCCTTACCATACAGATGATCTACTCTGATAGACTGAGAGACATGAGTGTGCCAGGCTGGGAGGGATGGAGCTGGGAAACAGCTCTGTTAGTCACAAAGCCAGTCTGGCGACCTGCTGGAATCACTACAGACATGTCCGATAACATCGTCCCACAAACTGATATAGCGACTATACTGCAGCCAAAACCAAGAAAAGACTTGGGAGAGAAAACAACCCTTCTAGGTTTATAAATAACTCTGCAGTCCTGTAAGTAATGGGTTTATAGATCCCTGATCTCACTCTGGGATTGTAAATATTGGATTATAGTGATTTCAACTGCTGAGAAGAAACAGAATAAAGACTACTCAGGACTCAACCTGGTACATTAGTAAAGATGGGAATTCAATCTCTCTCTGTCTCTGCCTCCTCCTCCTCTATCACCTCTAGTCCTTAAATCAGCATAATGCCTTCTCATATTCTTCTGTCCTCCAATGGTGTGAAGAGAGATTAGGATACTGAAATATGTCTGCCAGGAAGATGGAACACTTCTTCACCTCCTTCCCCTGGCTACGGCTATTAAGGAAAGCTACAGGAGATATTTACAGTTGAATTGTTTTCAATCATATTTGGCATCATTGAGTGTACGCTCTTAGAAAAAAAGGGTTCTTCGTTTGTCCCCATAGGAGAACACTTTTTGGTTTCAGGTAGTCAAACCCTTTGGTGGTGAGGCAGGTAATACTTTTTAGTGATGAACATTTTAGTGGTGAAAGGTTTCCATGTATATGGATATGGCTCCCGAGTGGCGCAGCGGTCTAAGGCACTGCATCTCAGTGAAAGAGGTGTCACTACAGACACCCTGGTTTGAATCCAGGCTGTATCACAACCGGCTGTGATTGGGAGTCCCATAGGGTGGCGCACAATTGGCCCAGTGTCGTCCGGGTTCGGCCGGTGTAGGCCGTCATTGTAAATAAGAATTTGTTCTTACCTGACATGCCAAGTTAAATAAAGGTAAATATAACACTTAGAACCTCGTATTTGTGAAAGGGTTCCACTTGGAACCAAAACAAGAGTAATTTCAGAGGTTTCTCAAATAAGAACAATGGAAGAATACTTTATGGTTCTTGGTAGCACCTTCTGTTCTAAGAATGGATTCAACATACAGATACTAAATAGACTAGTCTGCCATGCACACAGTACTGTATGTCGGTAGGTACAGCTGCAGGCCGACAGTAAACCTTCAGCCTTTTCTTTTTTCCCAAAGCTTTACCCACAGGCTACTCTCTCCTCTTACGGTAGAATGCAGAATTTCTTTAAAATCAAAAAACACAAATAATACAACTAAGGATTACCAACTGCCGTCGGCATAGCAACCCCATGAACTGCAATGGTTACGTGGGGTAAAATCTCTGTGAGGAGGGGTCATCCTGGAGGGGTTATGTGTTATGTGCAATGATAACATTAGAATAATTACCCAATGCCTATATTCCATATAGGGCATTTCAAACGAGGATATGGCCAACATACTATATGACATGATTTTATACTATATGACATGATTTTATACTATATGATGTGATTTTATACTATATGACGTGATTTTATACTATATGACGTGATTTTATACTATATGACATGATTTTATACTATATGATGTGATTTTATACTATATGACATGATTTTATACTATATGACATGATTTTATACTATATGACATGATTTTATACTATATGATGTGATTTTATACTATATGACATGATTTTATACTATATGACATGATTTTATACTATATGATGTGATTTTATACTATATGACATGATTTTATACTATATGACATGATTGTATACTATATGACATGATTTTATACTATATGACATGATTTTATACTATATGATGTGATTTTATACTATATGATGTGATTTTATACTATATGACATGATTGTATACTATATGACATGATTTTATACTATATGACATGATTTTATACTATATGACATGATTTTATACTATATGACATGATTGTATACTATATGACATGATTTTATACTATATGACATGATTTTATACTATATGACATGATTTTATACTATATGATGTGATTTTATACTATATGACATGATTTTATACTATATGACATGATTTTATACTATATGTGTCATGCAGGTGAAAGAGGACCCAAAAGCGACTTAACAGAAACAGAGTTTATTTAAGTCCAAACAGGGAATAACAGAAATCCTCTAGACTTGTAGAGGGGAAATAACTGGAGAAGCGGCCACAGACTGCAGGTCGCTTCGGGTAGGCGCAGGCCGTAGTCGACAGAGACACCTGCTCACACGCAGCATCTGATGAAGGCAAAAAACACGACAGGACAGGGCGATACACAATCACAGCAAAAACACGACAGGACAGGGCGAAACGCAATCACAGCATGGTGAATACAATACAAGGAACCGACGGGACAGGAACGGATCACAAAGGAATAAATAGGGACTCTAATCAGGGGAAAGGATCGGGAACAGGTGTGGGAAGACTAAATGATGATTAGGGGAATAGGAACAGCTGGGAGCAGGAACGGAACGATAGAGAGAAGAGAGAGCGAGAGAGTGAGAGAGGGAGGGGGAGAGAGAGGGATAGAAGGAGGGAAAGAACCAAATAAGACCAGCAGAGGGAAACGAATAGCATGGGGAGCACAGGGACAAGACATGATAATAAATGACAAACATGACAGTACCCCCCACTCACCGAGCGCCTCCTGGCGCACTCGAGGAGGAATCCTGGCGGCAACGGAGGAAATCATCGATGAGTGAACGGTCCAGCACGTCCCGAGACGGAACCCAACTCCTCTCCTCAGGACCGTAACCCTCCCAATCCACTAGGTATTGGTGACCCCGTCCCCGAGAACGCATGTCCATGATCTTATGTACCTTGTAAATAGGTGCGCTCTCGACAAGGACGGGAGGGGGAGGGAAGACGAACGGGGTGCGAAGAAAGGGCTTAACACAGGAGACATGGAAGACAGGATGGACGCGACGAAGATGTCGCGGAAGAAGCAGTCGCACAGCGACAGGATTGACGACCTGGGAGACACGGAACGGACCAATGAACCGCGGAGTCAACTTACGAGAAGCTGTCGTAAGAGGAAGGTTGCGAGTGGAAAGCCACACTCTCTGGCCGCAACAATACCTTGGACTCTTAATCCTGCGTTTATTGGCGGCTCTCACCGTCTGTGCCCTGTAACGGCAAAGTGCAGACCTCACCCTCCTCCAGGTGCGCTCACAACGTTGGACAAACGCTTGAGCGGAGGGAACGCTGGACTCGGCAAGCTGGGATGAGAACAGAGGAGGCTGGTAACCCAGACTACACTGAAACGGAGATAACCCGGTAGCAGACGAAGGAAGCGAATTGTGAGCGTATTCTGCCCAGGGGAGCTGTTCTGCCCAAGACGCAGGGTTTCTGAAAGAAAGGCTGCGTAGTATGCGACCAATCGTCTGATTGGCCCTCTCTGCTTGACCGTTAGACTGGGGATGAAACCCGGAAGAGAGACTGACGGACGCACCAATCAAACGACAGAACTCCCTCCAAAACTGTGACGTGAATTGCGGGCCTCTGTCTGAAACGGCGTCTAACGGGAGGCCATGAATTCTGAATACATTCTCAATAATGATTTGTGCCGTCTCCTTAGCGGAAGGAAGTTTAGCGAGGGGAATGAAATGTGCCGCCTTAGAGAACCTATCGACAACCGTCAGAATCACAGTCTTCCCCGCAGACAAAGGCAGACCGGTAATGAAGTCTAAGGCAATGTGAGACCATGGTCGAGAAGGAATGGGGAGCGGTCTGAGACGACCGGCAGGAGGAGAGTTACCCGACTTAGTCTGCGCGCAGTCCGAACAAGCAGCCACGAAACGGCGCGTGTCACGCTCCTGAGTCGGCCACCAAAAGCGCTGGCGAATAGACGCAAGAGTGCCTCGAACACCGGGATGACCAGCTAACTTGGCAGAGTGAGCCCACTGAAGAACAGCCAGACGAGTGGAAACAGGAACGAAAAGGAGGTTACTAGGACAAGCGCGCGGCGACGCAGTGTGCGTGAGTGCTTGCTTAACCTGTCTTTCAATTCCCCAGACTGTTAACCCGACAACACGCCCATAAGGAAGAATCCCCTCGGGATCAGTAGAAGCCACAGAAGAACTAAACAGACGGGATAAGGCATCAGGCTTGGTGTTCTTGCTACCCGGACGGTAAGAAATCACAAACTCGAAACGAGCGAAAAACAACGCCCAACGAGCTTGACGGGCATTAAGTCGTTTGGCAGAACGGATGTACTCAAGGTTCTTATGGTCTGTCCAAACGACAAAAGGAACGGTCGCCCCCTCCAACCACTGTCGCCATTCGCCTAGGGCTAAGCGGATGGCGAGCAGTTCACGGTTACCCACATCATAGTTGCGCTCAGATGGCGACAGGCGATGAGAAAAATAAGCGCAAGGATGAACCTTATCGTCAGACTGGAAGCGCTGGGATAGGATGGCTCCCACGCCTACCTCTGAAGCGTCAACCTCGACAATGAATTGTCTAGTGACGTCAGGAGTAACGAGGATAGGAGCGGACGTAAAACGTTCTTTTAGAAGATCAAAAGCTCCCTGGGCGGAACCGGACCACTTAAAACACGTCTTGACAGAAGTAAGAGCTGTGAGAGGGGCAGCAACTTGACCGAAATTACGAATGAAACGCCGATAGAAATTAGCGAAACCTAAAAAGCGCTGCAACTCGACACGTGACCTTGGAACGGGCCAATCACTGACAGCTTGGACCTTAGCGGAATCCATCTGAATGCCTTCAGCGGAAATAACGGAACCGAGAAAAGTAACGGAGGAGACATGAAAAGAGCACTTCTCAGCCTTTACGTAGAGACAATTCTCTAAAAGGCGCTGTAGAACACGTCGAACGTGCTGAACATGAATCTCGAGTGACGGAGAAAAAATCAGGATATCGTCAAGATAGACAAAAACAAAAATGTTCAGCATGTCTCTCAGAACATCATTAACTAATGCCTGAAAAACAGCTGGCGCATTGGCGAGACCGAACGGCAGAACCCGGTACTCAAAATGCCCTAACGGAGTGTTAAACGCCGTTTTCCACTCGTCCCCCTCTCTGATGCGCACGAGATGGTAAGCGTTACGAAGGTCCAACTTAGTAAAGCACCTGGCTCCCTGCAGAATCTCGAAGGCTGATGACATAAGGGGAAGCGGATAACGATTCTTAACCGTTATGTCATTCAGCCCTCGATAATCCACGCAGGGGCGCAGAGTACCGTCCTTCTTTTTAACAAAAAGAACCCCGCCCCGGCCGGAGAAGAAGAAGGCACTATGGTACCGGCGTCAAGAGACACAGACAAATAATCCTCGAGAGCCTTACGTTCGGGAGCCGACAGAGAGTATAGTCTACCTCGAGGAGGAGTGGTCCCCGGAAGGAGATCAATACTACAATCATACGACCGGTGAGGAGGAAGGGAGTTGGCTCGGGACCGACTGAAGACCGTGCGCAGATCATGATATTCCTCCGGCACTCCTGTCAAATCGCCAGGTTCCTCCTGAGAAGTAGGGACAGAAGAAACGGGAGGGATGGCAGACATTAAACACTTCACATGACAAGAAACGTTCCAGGATAGGATAGAATTACTAGACCAATTAATAGAAGGATTATGACATACAAGCCAGGGATGACCCAAAACAACAGGTGTAAACGGTGAACGGAAAATCAAAAAAGAAATAGTCTCACTGTGGTTACCAGATACTGTGAGAGTTAAAGGTAGTGTCTCAAATTTGATACTGGGAAGATGACTACCATCTAAGGCAAACATGGGCGTAGGCCTGTCTAACGGTCTGAAAGGAATGTTATGTTTCCGAGCCCATGCTTCGTCCATGAAACAACCCTCAGCCCCAGAGTCAATCAAAGCACTGCATGTAGCACCCGAACCGGTCCAGCGTAGATGGACCGACAGTAGTACAAGATCTAGATGAAGGGACCTGAGTAGTAGCGCTCACCAGTAGCCCTCCGCTTACTGATGGGCTCTGGCCTCTTACTGGACATGAATTAACAAAATGTCCAGCAACTCCGCAATAGAGGCACAGGCGGTTGGTGATCCTCCATTCCCTCTCCTTATTCGAGATGCGAATCCCTCCCAGCTGCATGGGCTCAGTCTCAAAGCCAGAGGAGGGAGATGGTTGCGATGCGGAGCAGGGAAACACCGTTGATGCGAGCTCTCTTCCACGAGCCCGGTGACGAAGATCTACCCGTCGTTCTATGCGGATGGCGAGAGCAATCAAAGAATCCACATCTGATGGAACCTCCCGGGAGAGAATCTCATCCTTAACCACTGCGTGGAGTCCCTCCAGAAAACGAGCGAGCAGCGCCGGCTCGTTCCACTCACTAGAGGCAGCAAGAGTGCGAAACTCAATAGAATAATCCGTTATGGACCGTTCACCTTGGCATAAGGAAGCCAGGGCCCTAGAAGCCTCCCTACCAAAAACTGAACGGTCAAAAACCCGAATCATCTCCTCTTTAAAGTTCTGGAATTTGTTAGAGCAATCAGCCCTTGCCTCCCAGATAGCTGTGCCCCATTCTCGAGCCCGGCCAGTAAGGAGTGAAATGACGTAAGCAACCCGAGCTCTCTCTCTAGAGTATGTGTTGGGTTGGAGAGAGAACACAATCTCACACTGCGTGAGAAAGGAGCGACACTCAGTGGGCTGCCCGGAGTAGCAAGGTGGGTTATTAACCCTAGGTTCTGGAGGCTCGGCAGGCCAGGAAGTAACAGGTGGCACGAGACGTAGACTCTGGAACTGTCCAGAGAGGTCGGAAACCTGAGTGGCCAGGTTCTCCACGGCATGACGAGCAGCAGACAATTCCTGCTCGTGTCTGCCGAGCATGGCTCCTTGGATCCTGACGGCAGTGTAACGAGCGTCTGTAGTCGCTGGGTCCATTCCTTGGTCGGTTCCTTCTGTCATGCAGGTGAAAGAGGACCCAAAAGCGACTTAACAGAAACAGAGTTTATTTAAGTCCAAACAGGGAATAACAGAAATCCTCTAGACTTGTAGAGGGGAAATAACTGGAGAAGCGGCCACAGACTGCAGGTCGCTTCGGGTAGGCGCAGGCCGTAGTCGACAGAGACACCTGCTCACACGCAGCATCTGATGAAGGCAAAAAACACGACAGGACAGGGCGATACACAATCACAGCAAAAACACGACAGGACAGGGCGAAACGCAATCACAGCATGGTGAATACAATACAAGGAACCGACGGGACAGGAACGGATCACAAAGGAATAAATAGGGACTCTAATCAGGGGAAAGGATCGGGAACAGGTGTGGGAAGACTAAATGATGATTAGGGGAATAGGAACAGCTGGGAGCAGGAACGGAACGATAGAGAGAAGAGAGAGCGAGAGAGTGAGAGAGGGAGGGGGAGAGAGAGGGATAGAAGGAGGGAAAGAACCAAATAAGACCAGCAGAGGGAAACGAATAGCATGGGGAGCACAGGGACAAGACATGATAATAAATGACAAACATGACAATATGATGTGATGTATACTATATGACATGATTTTATACTATATGACATGATTGTATACTATATGACATGATTTTATACTATATGACATGATTTTATACTATATGATGTGATTTTATACTATATGACATGATTTTATACTATATGACATGATTTTATACTATATGATGTGATTTTATACTATATGACATGATTTTATACTATATGACATGATTGTATACTATATGACATGATTTTATACTATATGACATGATTTTATACTATATGATGTGATTTTATACTATATGACATGATTTTATACTATATGATGTGATTTTATACTATATGAAGTGATTGTATACTATATGACATGATTTTATACTATATGACATGATTTTATACTATATGACATGATTTTATACTATATGACATGATTTTATACTATATGATGTGATTTTACACTATATGACATGATTTTTCCTCAGGAGGGCAACAACTAGGGAAATCCAAGTGATAACAAGCTAGATACTGTATGTTAGAATGTTTCATTTAGGTGAGGTTCTGGGTATTGGTAATACAACTGAGGTGAGTGGAGGGTGACTTGTGAGAGCAGTGAATTGCAACTCATCCTCTAGTAACTCTCTTTATCTGTTCTGGTCCCCTGCTGCTATCATCATTATCTCTGCGTGTCCATAACCCACCTGTCCACAACATCTGCTTTCTGTCCTCTGACTCGATGACCTCACAATAGGATTCCACATGACACACACCTCTCAAGAATGCCTCATATAGGCAGGGACCTTATGTCATTGGTTAACACAGTGTCAATGAGACTTTGTCTCATTCTGGGGGGGGGGGGGGGGGGGGGGGGTAGCAAGTCACCCTTCGTAATTGCAGGACTGCCTCCGGTGGATAGATTTAATCAAGGGGAAGTTTGGTATGAAATATTAATGACTGTCAATGTGACATTTGGTTATTTTAAACACCTTTGAAACTGAAGATGACTGATCCCCACAATGTGCTTTATTCATCCGTTTTGTGTTGTTGTCAGCGACATGACATTCTTATGCAGATTTAGTGGAACTGCAGCAGAACGTGCTGGTGTGGTGAAGGTGTTCCAGAATGGAGAGAGAGCGTTAGAGATAGAAATAGAGAGAGAGAAAGCGAGACAGAGAGAACAGTAATCTGTCTAATTCTGAAGTAAATACAGCCATTACTGGCCAAGAACAAGCTCCAATAAGTTACAAGCTCCAGTTAGTTACAAGCTCCAATTAGTTACAAGCTCCAATTAGTTACAAGCTCCAATTAGTTACAAGCTCCAATTAGTTACAAGCTCCAGTTAGTTACAAGCTAAAGTCAGTTACAATCTACAGTTAGTTACAATCTACAGTTAGTTACAAGCTGCAGTTAGTTACAAGCTACAGTTAGTTACAAGCTACAGTTAGTTACAAGCTACAGTAAATGATACCATGGCAACAAAACTGTCTCCTGAACAGAAAAAGCTTCAGATTAAAAGGTTTAGTGTTATTTTGTTTCATCACAAGGCTGAACAAGTGCTTGATATTATCAGTCCATCCCAGCACTTTGGAGCCTCTGCACTTTGGAGCCTCTGCTAAAAGCATTCATGTAGGTATATGTAACCTTTTACCATGCACTCTTCCCTACTGTGTTGAACATACTTTAGATTAAATACTGTATTCTGTACATTTGAAATCCAAACGTGAACACGTGAACCAACCTTGATTGTCTGTATATGACCATAAGGTAACATTTGTTCATGTGAATTCCTCACCTGCAATCCCCCATCCTCTTTGTGCTGCAAGAATGCATTGGTGGCCCCTTTTTTAGCCATTCGAATCCTTGCCTGACGCACTTTCTGGAGAATGGAAAAGAATTGGACAGAAATGGCCGTGTCAGCACTTGTTCCACATACAACCCAGTGAGCAATGTCTGGGGAATAAAAACTAAACTCCCATTTCACAAGACAGTGTGTTTCCTCGTAGCTTTACAATAGGCTTTTTGCCTGACAAGCGCACCTTGTTATTTGAAGGCAGATTGCTCCGACTTATTTATCACACACATATCGCGCCATACAGCAAAAGAACAACAATGTGACACACACATGATAAGAATGACATCATGCCTCTCTCTCATTTACCTGCTGTGCCCTCATCTTATCTGCCCTTTGGTTCTGGTGGTAGATCCTTGCGAAGTTGGAGACTATGACAGGCACAGGTAGAGCAATCACCAGCACGCCACTGAGGGAGCAAATGGAGCCAAATATCTTGCCCGCTATGGAGTCTGGAACCATGTCTCCATATCTGCAAACAGGAACAACAAGCCAGTGGGGGGTTAATGTGAGCAACGCTCCTCTCAGGTCATTACTCAGTTGGTAGAGCATGGCGCTTGTAACGCCAGGGTAGTGGGTTCGATCCCCGGGACCACCCATACGTAGAATGTATGCACACATGACTGTAAGTCGCTTTGGATAAAAGCGTCTGCTAAATGGCATATATTATTATTATTATTATATTATTACGGGGACTCGTACGACGGAACAGCTGTATCTCAACATCACACTATAGACAGACAGAAAGAGGTACAAACTAACGGCTGTGAGTGTAAGCATGTCAATCGTCCTGCCTTGAATTTCAAACAGTTTACTTTAGAATTGCTCTAACAAAAATATTTAAGAAATAAATGTGGCAGAAATAGATGACAAATACAGCACTCTACCACCAGTGAGAAAACATATTCAAATGAGAAACTCATAGGGTGAGAAGAGAATGAAATCAACCGAAGCATGCTCTTACTACAGTATGTGTAGTGAGACGTCAATACTGTATGTCCATTGTGACAAGTCTCACTGTGCATGTATGAACATGTTATTTATAGTACATTACTTGTCCAAATTCAGAAACGTGTCTTTGTAATTGAACAGCTCATTACAGAAAGGCTGATTAGGGAGTGTACGTTGTTTATAATAAGGGTTACCTGTAGAAAATCACACCTCTCTGAAATGAGAATGGATGGAAACTTGGTCCTGTAAGCATTACAATGCATTCATTTTGCACAGGGCTGCGGACCAGAAGGTTGTGGACTACAGTAGACAAAAGTAGGGATGGAAATATATTTTTTATAATAAAAAGAATTGCATGAATCTATCATCGTATTTGCAGTTTTTTTTGCCTTTTATAAAACTTTCATGCAATTCGATGTCATTTCACATGACTAGAAACATTAGCAGAATACCACACAAATGACCAAAAATTCAAGCTAAGAATGGACAGAGAGAGAGAGGCCGATGCGTTCATCTTATCATATTCCTCCAATGCCAAGTAAACATGTCTTGTTTGCAATGAAACTGTCCCTGTGTGCAAATAATTAAATCTGAGATGTCATTATGCATGGTATTTTTAAAAGTTTTTTATTTTATTTAACCAGGCAAGTTGATTAAGAACAAATTCGAATTTTACAATGACGACCTACCAGGGAACAGTGGGTTAACTGCCTTGTTCAGGGGCAGAACGACAGACTTGTAACCTTTCAGCTCGGGGATTCAATCCAGCAACCTTTCGGTTACTGGCCCAACAATCTAACCACTAGGCTACCTGCTCCGTCTGTGGTGGAAAGGTAGACAGAGTAGGCCTAATGACGCAGAAAAATGTAGGCTGGATACTCTTCTTCTGTGGTTTAACCCAACGAGAGAAGGTCACAAGTGTTTCCCTAAAAGCTGTATTGGTTTAAACATCTATTTTTACAGGAAGTTAATAGCTCAATCAATTGATAGCGACAGAATTAGATTACTTTCCAAGCAAAGTACATTTTTGTCTCCTCGGCTATAAAAGGTTGTAGCTCAGCCAATGAACGTCATAGAAACGTAACAAAGGTTGTAGCTCAGCCAATGAACGTCATAGAAACGTAACAAAGGTTGTAGCTCAGCCAATGAACGTCATAGAAACGTAACAAAGGTTGTAACTCAGCCAATGAACGTCATAGAAACGTAACAAAGGTTGTAGCTCAGCCAATGAACGTCATAGAAACGTAACAAAGGTATGCCCATATGTATTTGGTCACCTCTTTCCTGTTTATTTTACAGCTTGTTTCTAGCATAAAGCATCACGGACCAAATCGCTGTTATCGATCAAGTTATATAATTGGATCTGTTTAATTTCAGCACCAAGATGTAATTTTCTCAATTCTGTCTTACTGTGAGCTCAATAACTCTGATAAATACATTATGGGAAAGAAAAATATTGTTTTTATACAAATATACATATATTATAGTAGTAGCAAGCTATGAAAGTTGACCTCCGGTCCTCCTTCTCATCTTTACATGCTCCCTCTCAAACTGAACAGAACATAGGCTAGTCTTCGCACACGATATAGAACTTTTTGGACTAATGTCTATTTTTTTAGTAAGAAGCCTTTGACTCTACTCCTGAACTGCCACTATAGGCCTACATAGCACAGCCATTGGTTAGGTAGCACAAAAAAACAGTTTTGATCAGGAAGAGCAGAGCGGGGCACAGGGTTAGAATATCTGCACTCTAAAAATTAGGGGTTCAACCAGGGTTCTTCTAAGATCCTCAATGTTCTTTGAAGAACCTTGGGGTAATTGATGATGAAAATTGCCCCCAAAAGGTTCTTCCAAGAACCCCATAGGAGGTGGGGTTCATCGAGGAACCTCCTTAGTTGGTGAAGGTTCTTGCAGGAACCTAACTGCCCAACTGAAACATTTGGAAATGAAAGAACAGCAGGTGCAGGCACTTAACTGAAAAATGTAAAGATCTCAATTGAAGTTGTCCCTAGTATGATCTAAATTGATATTGTTTAATGATGATATCTTTACATATTTGCTCAAATCTTTCTAAAACAGAAAATGGACACAATTCCATGGATATCAATCAACAAAGAGGTACAAATATGTAGGCTATAAGAATATGTTGAAGGCTAGCTGTAATGGGTGCAGATGACAGAACTGGTCACTATTGTGTCAGTAGGTATACAGACGAGGAGGCATAAAAAGGTATGTCAACTGGCAACGTTACGCAGATCACATGAACCATCCTCCTCCCTTACCTCTTCAATGAAAATCCAACAGGCCTTTACACTTTGGACAAGGTATGTCCTTTATACCGTTTTTTAAAATTCATATTTACCACAAAAACCAAGGTATGAATATTGTTGAGTGCATGTTTTTTTGATCAACTGTATAATGAAACATTTTTGGATTCACAGACATCACCCTCCCTACACCTCTGATGAATATAAGAGGAAACCTGTTCGTTCACCATGCACTGTAAAATCATTCTGGCTGTGGATACGGAGAACATCAACACATTAACATCAACAGGCCAGAGGATATACCCATTGGACTTGGGGCTCTACTGGGAGTTTACCTCATATTGGGATTTTTTTATATGCTTTGCCACTAAAATCATAATAAACACTGAGAACTAAAATGTTGTGTTATTGTCTTTATTGTTATGCATATTATTATTAGTAATAATAGGGGAGGGGGGTAGTTAAAACATTTACCCCAATAAGTTCTTCAAACGGTTATTTGAGGATAAATTAAAAGGGGTTATTTGTAGGTGTTCCCCCACAGGTTTAATTTGAACAACCCCTAAAGGATACTCCAGGAACCTTTTCTTTTTAGAGCGCATTGCAGTGTGTAATGCAGCTTAGTTTTATTTACACCATCCCAGCAGCTTCTCCGAGCATGCGCTTCATATAGCCTAGCCTACAGCCTATAGGCTACGGATCATTTGATAGAGACCACACTAAATAGCATATAGGCTATGGATCATTTGATAGAGACTGTTACGTTCCCCAGTGTATGTGTTGTAGTTTGTATGTTTGCATGTGTTTATTTCAGGAAATGGCTTCCTGAAATCCCTCAAGCAGCTGATTGGTCGACTCCATGGCTAATTGGAGAGCTGACACCGCCCCCTCGTTAAGACACAGCTGTCTCCAATTACCCATTCCTTCAGAAGCTATATAAAAGCCAGTGTTCTGTTCAGAAGGGAGAATTTTGCTGGAAGTAGATTTGCTAGAGAGATTTGCTGGGAGGTCATTGCAGAGAGGTCATTGCAGAGAGGTCATTGCAGAGAGGTCATTGCAGAGAGGTCATTGCAGAGAGGTCATTGCAGAGAGGTCATTGCAGAGAGGTCATTGCAGAGAGGTCATTGCAGAGAGGTCATTGCAGAGATTTTGCTAGAGAGTTTTGCTGGGAGGTCTTTGCAGAGATTTTGCTAGAGAGATTTTGCTAGAGATTTTGCTGGGAGTTCATTGCTGAGAGTTGGTATGTTTTGTGAGTTTGTTGCTCAGATAGAGCTTATTTGATGTCCTTTGTTTCTTAGTTTGTTTGTGAAATTGTTTAATATTCTGTGTCATTTGTTCCCAGGGGGGAAGGGGAAGGCACCTAGGGAGTGCTTAGGCAAGAGGCCCGCGGGCATACATATACCCGTAGCATATTCACTGTCTAGGCACACTAGGTAAGACCTGGGCGGACCACCCCCTGTATTTTGGTTAGGGCACCAGGTGGTGCTAAATTAGGTAAGTAGTGGGTAGGCAGGTAAGATAGGAGAGGGGGGCTTTGAGATTTACTTTCTTTGCTTTGGTTCCGTCCAGCCCCTTTTCCCCATATTACCGTGTAAAGGAATAAAGTCCTTGTAAACGGTACCACATTCTGCCTGTTGTCATTCTTACTTGCATCTACAGTCCATACCTTTTTCTCTTCACGGAGAGTTTAGTTGTAGCAGGGTGTTGCGTTCCCTCTTCATAGAGGCGTGCGTAACAGAGACCACACTAAATAGCCTATAGGCTATGGATCATTTGATAGAGACCACACTAAATAGCATATAGGCTATGGATCATTTGATAGAGACCACACTAAATAGGCTATGGATCATTTGATAGAGACCACACTAAATAGCATATAGGCTATGGATCATTTGATAGAGACCACACTAAATGGGCTACGGATCATTTGATAGACCACACTAAATAGCCTATAGGCTACGGATCATTTGAGAGACCACACTAAATAGCATATAAGCTATGGATCATTTGATAGAGACCACACTAAATAACATATAGGCTAATACTAAACCCTCCCCTTGACTGAAATGGAAAATTCATGACCCTCCCCCATTTTCCTCCATGTAACCATTCTGTACATGTCCATCCATCCCTTATCATGACTGAAAATGATCACGCCAGAGCAGCTAAGAAAAATATTTCTGTCTCTCTCCTCCACTCTCACTGAACACACACGCGCACGCACACTTTTTCCCACTTCCTCTTAGTACATGCTATCAGGCACACAAGTTGCTGGTGGTTGCCTCATAAAGTACACCATCTGACCTCTGATTGGCATAGTTTGTTCCATTGATCACTGGTGCTGAGTTGAGCGACTGTTGAAAATAAATAAAAGTGGAGGGGTGTCAGAAGCCTGTCAGGTGTGTAGGATGCATACGACCATAAAAGGTCAAAAATAAAAAATATATAGGAACACTGCCCCACAAACATATTCGATTTACTGCTGAAATGTTAAGCTACTGATGGACTCCTCAAGGCATACAGCTTTAGAAAAAAAGATGCTATCTAGAGCTTAAAATGGTTCTTCGGCTGTCCCCGTAGGATAACCCTTTTAAGGAACCGTTTTGGTTCCAGGTCCCATCCTTTTGGTTCCAGGTAGAACTATTTTGGGTTCCATGTAGAATCCTTTCCAAAAAGGGTTCTCCCTGGAACCAAAAAGGGTTCTCCTATGGGGACAGCCAAAGAACCCTTTTGCAACCCTTTTTTCTACAGTTGAAATCAGTGCTGGATAACTGCAGGGGGAAATAGAGTGCTAAGAAAGATTACTCTACAAGTGCTGAGAAAGATTATTATTGTTTTTTAATTTATTTTTTATTTTATTCCCTTTTTCTCCCCAATTTCGTGGTATCCAATTGTTAGTAGTTACTATCTTGTCTCATCACTACAACTCCCGTACAGGCTCGGGAGAGACGAAGGTCGAAAGCCATGCGTCATCCGAAACACAACCCAAACCAAGCTGCACTGCTTCTTTAACACAGCGCGCATCCAACCCGGAAGCCAGCCGCACCAATGAAGGAAACACCGTGCACCTGGTGACCTGGTTAGCGTGCACTGCGCCCGGCCTGCCACAGGAGTCGCTGGTGCGCGACGAGACAAGGATATCCCTACCGGCCAAACCCTCCCCAACCCGGACGACGCTAGGCCAATTGTGCGTCACCCCACGGACCACCCGGTCGCGGCCGGCTGCGACAGAGCCAGAGAAAGATTACTCTACAATTGATAGGAAAGCTAATGGAGTTACTTGGGACTGGGGTCATTTGTAAACCAACCAAGGCCTTTAGATTGGCACCGTTTGAAGCCTTTTTTTGTGCCTCATACTGTAGTTATTGCAACACACCATAATTATGCTTAGGAGCTTCAGCCATTTACAACCATCTGAGTAGTTGTAATAGCATTGTAAAGGTAGAGCTTCAGCCATTTTACAACCATCTCAGTAGTTGTAATAGCACTGTAAAGGTAGAGCTTCAGCCATTTACAACCATCTCAGTAGTTGTAATAGCATTGTAAAAGTAGAGCTTCAGCCATTTACAACCATCTCAGTAGTTGCAATAGCACTGTAAAGGTAGAGCTTCAGCCATTTACAACCATCTGAGTAGTTGTAATAGCATTGTAAAGGTAGAGCTTCAGCCATTTACAACCATCTGAGTAGTTGTAATAGCA
Organism: Oncorhynchus gorbuscha; assembly: GCF_021184085.1. Taxonomy (NCBI): domain Eukaryota; kingdom Metazoa; phylum Chordata; class Actinopteri; order Salmoniformes; family Salmonidae; genus Oncorhynchus; species Oncorhynchus gorbuscha. The sequence goes on from NC_060182.1 coordinate 11,884,700, forward strand.
CTGTAAAGGTAGAGCTTAAGCCAGTTACAACCATCTGAGTAGTTGTAATAGCACTGTAAAGGTAGAGCTTCAGCCATTTACAACCATCTCAGTAGTTGTAATAGCATTGTAAAGGTAGAGCTTCAGCCATTTACAACCATCTGAGTAGTTGTAATAACACTGTAAAGGTAGAGCTTCAGCCATTTACAACCATCTGAGTAGTTGTAATAGCATTGTAAAGGTAGAGCTTCAGCCATTTACAACCATCTCAGTAGTTGTAATAGCATTGTAAAGGTAGAGCTTCAGCCATTTACAACCATCTCAGTAGTTGTAATAGCACTGTAAAGGTAGAGCTTCAGCGGAGATGGTTGTTCAGTAATATTAGTAGAATTAGTACTGGCATTTGGTTTAGTATGCTGATACTGTACATGAAAACTGTATATCTTCATTCAGGACAGAATTGACATGCTTACAGCGAGACTCACACGTCTTATTAAACAAGTAATCTATCATAAGCAAATGGGACTTTATGAATAAGAAATAACAGCATATTTTTATTTTACTGCAGAATCATTCAATTCCATCCTAGGTCTGATCCTAATAAATTCCACAACTAACTGTTTTCCCTTCAAAATAAAAAAATAGATGAATGTGAGCAACGTTTTACCTGGTTGCAAGTTAGCGAGGAAACAAAGCGACCAGCCCATAGCCGGAAGAATCATTCTCAGAAAGCCCATAACACAAAGTGTTAAATCCTGCCTGCTGCCTGCTTCTAATGGGAAGAGGCTGCCTATTGTTGCATTCCCTGCTCCCCTTTCTTCAATAGCCCTTAAGGGGCTCTGCACTCCCTGGACCAATCTACATCAACCCTAGCCTCTAATCTCCGCACTGGAAAACATCAAAATGATCGAAAGAAATGATATCTGCAGATAGCTCTGGGTTCAATGATATACATAGATCTGTAGAAAGATGGTCATTAACATAATTGTTTCTCTATGTACTATGAATGTTAATGCTCATTGATATCATGCTATGAAAGCTATACTGCATAATTGCAAACCATATCAATTTTAACAAGGGAATATTTACATTTGATTGAACACAGGCATTAATGTTATTCAAATGTAATTTTGATATGAAAATCAGAAAACTACTGTACACAGGCAGGCGATCAGTATCAGCGTATCTGTGTTTTCTTACACAGCAATATCCATGTGCTTCTCATCAGTATTATGAGCTCTTTCATTTCTCCATAATAGAATAATGTCTTAGTTGGATGCCTCCCCCCCTATGGGAAAGAGCGATAGAGAAAGAGAGAGAGAAAGAGGAGAGAGAGAGAGAGACAGAGAAAGAGAGAGAAAGAGGAGAGAGAGAGAGAGAGAGAGAGAGAGAGAGAGAGAGAGAGAGAGAGAGAGAGAGAGAGAGAGAGAGAGAGAGAGAGAGAGAGAGAGAGAGAGAGACAGAGACAGAGAAAGAGGAGAGAGACAGAGAAAGAGAGAGAGAGAGAGAGAGAAAGAGGAGAGAGAGAGACAGAGAGAGAGAGAGACAGAGAAAGAGGAGAGAGAGAGGCAGCCTGGCCTAGATGTGGGTCCAGAAAAGGGTCAAGGGATGGTTATCAGTAGTTAACATGCAAGATTGAGTAGAGAGGAGTGAACCGAAAAATGTAAAAAGACTGTTAACTCCTCTTTTTTTTAAAAACAGCCCTACTGGTAAATGCTTCACAAAATTAATTTTGAACATGTCTTTTAAGGTCAGCTATTATTTCTATGGCTACCCAAAATGATTGGCAGCCATGTGAATGCAGTACAACAATGCAGTGTCTGTAGTGTTAATGGTTCTTCAGCTGAAAAGCATCAGCTGAAGCACCATTAACACTACAGACACTGCATGGCTTTTTGCCTGTCTCTTTACAATCAAGGCATGATATTTGGCTACTTGAAGGAGAGGTTTTGTCCATGATCCATGTATCCAGCCCAAAGGCTGTTTTCATGTCTAATAACAGTGCCATATATTGCACGTCAGTGGAGGCTGCTAAAGGGGAGGACAGCTCATAATAATGGATGGAACAGAGTAACGAAATGACATGAACGGAAACCGTGTGTTTCATACCATTCCACTGATTCCACTCCAGCCATCCCCACTAGCCCGTCCTCCCCAATTAAGGTGCCACCAACATCCTGTGTTGCATGGCAAGCCTGAGAAAACCCCCCAACTGTGACTAAGAGGTCTGATTCAAACGAGCCACATCCAGCGTTCTCATAGGATGATCCGAACCTAAAATGTGAGAAGAAGAGTTCATGAAGTGACCACAAACAAGTCCATTGGGCTGGAGTCACCCAAGTTGAACCTACCGTCTGAGATCAGCAGTCTCACCTAATCAATACGGACTATCACATAATATGTATGGTACTGATATTGACTGGTGAGTTGTGTGCTGCAGCTGTGATTGGTTTAACACTGATCCACTGTACATGATAAACAGCTGCTATGGAGAGGTTTCCAAACTCTTTTGATAGAAAAATAATAATTGAGGCTTCACCATGTAAAAATAAGTGATGTAATCAACGACCAATGTTTACATTTTTTTATTGGGGCTATGACAGTCTATTACAAATGAGTCTGTCAGTACTTTTGACAGTGTTTCACTCTAAAGGAAGTATGGTCTTGAGAAGTTCAGAAGATCATCAGGCAAATCATTTTGTATGATCTTCTGTGAAGAAAAGACTTTCATCATTGATGATGTTCCTTTCCCCCCTCAGTCTAATTTAGTACCTGGTCTTGTCCACTCTGTTCTAATGAGTCCTGCTCGTGAGGATTGTAGACACATGTATGTTCATGTGAGTCTTATCTTTCAGTGATGGGGTCAGAATATTTTGTAGCTTAAACCATTCTAAAGGTAGAGCCACATTTGTAGGAATAAAACAGAAACTGCTCCGTTTACTACAACTGCATATTGCAGCTAACAAAGGTTAATGATGTCACCCCTGTTCTGTGAACGAAGCACAGAGTTTCTTTCGCGACCCCATTTTTACATCAATTGATTGGACAGGATTTGGAAATAAGTGTAAATAAGTCAGAGCATAAAGAAATTGTCCATAGAACTCAGAGACAGGATTGCGTCGAAACACAGATCTGGGGAAGGGTACCAAAACATTTCTGCAGTATTGAAGGTCCCCAAGAACACAGTGGACTGCATCATTCTTAAATGGAAGAAGTTTGGAACCACCAAGACTCTTCCTAGAGCTGGCCGCCCAGCCAAACTGAGTAATCAGGGGAGAAGGGCCTTAGTCTGGGAGGTGACCAAGAAGCTGATGGTCACTCTGACAGAGCTCCAGAGGTCCTCTGTGGAGGTGAGTGAAACTCCTTGATGGACAGCCATCTCTGCAGCGCTCCACCAATCAGGTATTTATGCTTGAGTGGCCAGACGGATGCCACTCCTCAGTAAAAGGCACATGACAGCCCCCTTGGAATTTACCAAAATGCACCTGAAGGACTCTCAGACCATGAGAAACAAGATTCCCTGGTCTGATGAAACAAACTTTGAACTCCAAGAGCACCTCAGACCGAGGCAAAGGTTCACCTTCAAACGGGACCACAACCCTAAGCACACAGCCAAGACAATGCAGGAGTGGCTTCGGGACAAGTCTCTGAATGTCCTTCAGTGGCCCAGCCAAAGCCCGGACTCGAACATATCTGGAGAGACCTGAAAAGAGCTGAGCAGCGACGCTCCGCATCCAACTGGACAGAGCTTGAGAGGATCTACAGAGAAGAATTGGATAAACTCCCCAAATACAGGTGTGCCGAGCTTGTAGCATCATACCCAAGAAGACTCAAGGCTGTAGTCACTGCCAATGGTGCTTCAACAAAGTAAAGAGTAAAGGGTCTGAATACTTATGTAAATGTCATATTTTTTTATTGATCAATTTGCAAACATTTATAAAAACGTGTTTTTACTTTTTCCGTATGGGGTATTATACGAAGATTGATGAGGGGAAAAAACTATTTGATCAATTTTAGAATAAGGCTGTAAAGTAACAAAATGAGGAAAAAGTCATGGGTTCTGAATACATTTTGAATGCACTGTAAGGTCTTGATTCACTCATATCAATTAGAAAGCCTACAGATAAATAATCTTCCTTAGGATACAATGGTTCTTTGAAAATCATCAGCCACAGTAGGTACCCTTCGCTATACTCTGTAGACATGACGGGGGCAGGGAGTCTAGCGGAGTTAAGAGTTGGACCTGTAACCAAAGGTTTGAATCCTCGAGCCGACTAAGTCAACAATCTATTGATGTGCCCTTGAGCAAGGCATTTGCTCCTGGAAGTCGCTCTGGATAAGAGTGTCTGCTAAAATGACTGTAAATGTAAACATGACAAGGTGACTAACGTGGGAGCACAAGACATCAATGCAGAGTGATACTGTATGAGAATGTTGGGTCATTGCATCTCTGGACCAATATAAATGACTTTACATTATCCTCAGAAAACATATTACATCCAGTTCTGTACTGATGGAGATAAAGTGAAGAAATACCTTTATGTTTTCTCAGTGAGAAAGGTGTGGATGAAGTTCTCCTTTGTGTTTGTTTGACTGTTTTACACTCCAGAGATAAGAAATCCAAATACTGAACTGCACCTTTAAGTGAGCTAACAAAACAGCCTGAAGGAAATTCATTCAAAACAAACTCTTCTCCTCTTTTTCACAGGTTTATCTAAATGGTTCCCTTGAGGAAATAGACACTTTTTTATTTACATTCAATAAGCCATCTTGACATGCTGCTCATTGAGGTGTTGACGCTACAAACGAGATAATTAGGGCAAAGGTCTTCATTAGCTGAGCACTATTTGCAGGATACTTGACTAAAAACAGTGAAGCTAGATCTCATTCAGGATCCTTTATTAAAATGAGTGAAGCTAGATCTCATTCAGGATCCTTTATTAAAAACAGTGAATCTAGATCTAATTTGAGGAATATACACAAATTCCACATAGTAGCACAGAAATAATGTGTTATTCCACTCCTGGGATTCCACATAGTAGCACAGAGAGAATGTGTTATTCCACTCCTGGGATTCCACATAGTAGCACAGAGAGAATGTGTTATTAACACAGAGAGAATGTGTTATTCCACTCCTGGGATTCCACATAGTAGCACAGAGAGAATGTGTTATTCCACTCCTGGGATTCCACATAGTAGCACAGAGAGAATGTGTTATTCCACTCCTGGGATTCCACGTAGTAGCACAGAGAGAATGTGTTATTCCACTCCTGGGATTCCACATAGTAGCACAGAGAGAATGTGTTATTCCACTCCTGGGATTCCACATAGTAGCACAGAGAGAATGTGTTATTCCACTCCTGGGATTCCACATAGTAGCACAGAGAGAGAATGTGTTATTCCACTCCTGGGATTCCACATAGTAGCACAGAGAGAATGTGTTATTCCACCCCAGAGGGATCAACTGAAGACCTCTGAAATAAAGAGTTACCACATGTGACGAGGATGGAAAACTGTACACAACAACAGTGGTTGTAGTGAATGACCTCATAAAAGTGTGTCATCATGTATGAAAAGGTCAATCAGTTTACTGATGACACACTGTCATCATTGTTTTAGTTCACAATGGAGCCCCTAGTCCCACTCTTCATACCCCTGTTACCTCCTTTGTCCCACCTCCCACACATGCGGTGACCTCACCCATTACAACCAGCATGTCCAGAGATACAACCTCTCTCATCATCACCCAGTGCCTGGGCTTACCTCCGTTGTACCCGCACCCCACCATACTCCTGTCTGCGCATTATGCCCTGAATATATTCTACCATGCCCAGAAACCTGCTCCTCTTATTCTCTGTCCCCAACGCTCTAGGCGACCAGTTTTGATAGCCTTTAGCCGCACCCTCATACTAGTCCTTCTCTATTCTGCGGGTGATGTGGAGGTAAACCCAGGCCCTGCATGTCCCCAGGCACCCTCATTTGTTGACTTCTGTGATCGAAAAAGCCTTGGTTTCATACATGTCAACATCAGAAGCCTACTCCCTAAGTTTGTTTTACTCACTGCTTTAGCACACTCTGCTAACCCTGATGTCCTTGCCGTGTCTGAATCCTGGCTCAGGAAGGCCACCAAAAATTCAGAGATTTTCATACCCAACTATAACATCTTCCGTCAAGATAGAACTGCCAAAGGGGGAGGAGTTGCAGTCTACTGCAGAGATAGCCTGCAAAGTAATGTCATACTTTCCAGGTCCATACCCAAACAGTTCGAACTACTAATTTTGAAAATTACTCTCTCCAGAAATAAGTGTCTCACTGTTGCCGCCTGATACCGACCCCCTTCAGCTCCCAGCTGTGCCCTGGACACCATTTGTGAATTGATCGCCCCCCATCTAGCTTCAGAGTTTGTTCTGTTAGGAGACCTAAACTGGGATATGCTTAACACCCCGGCAGTCCTACAATCTAAGCTAGATGCCCTCAATCTCACACAAATCATCCACAACATTCCATTTGAGGTCATTCTTGAAGGACAACATTCCATTTGAGGTCATTCTTGAAGCACTCTCATTCCATTTGAGGTCATTCTTGAAGCACTCTCATTCCATTTGAGGTCATTCTTGAAGCACTCTCATTCCATTTGAGGTCATTCTTGAAGCACTCTCATTCCATTTGAGGTCATTCTTGAAGCACAACATTCCATTTGAGGTCATTCTTGAAGCACTCTCATTCCATTTGAGGTCATTCTTGAAGCACTCTCATTCCATTTGAGGTCATTCTTGAAGCACAACATTCCATTTGAGGTCATTCTTGAAGCACTCTCATTCCATTTGAGGTCATTCTTGAAGCACAACATTCCATTTGAGGTCATTCTTGAAGCACTCTCATTCCATTTGAGGTCATTCTTGAAGAACTCTCATTCCATTTGAGGTCATTCTTGAAGCACTCTCATTCCATTTGAGGTAATTCTTGAAGCACAACATTCCATTTGAGGTCATTCTTGAAGCACAACATTCCATTTGAGGTCATTCTTGAAGCACTCTCATTCCATTTGAGGTCATTCTTGAAGAACTCTCATTCCATTTGAGGTCATTCTTGAAGCACTCTCATTCCATTTGAGGTCATTCTTGAAGCACTCTCATTCCATTTGAGGTCATTCTTGAAGCACTCTCATTCCATTTGAGGTCATTCTTGAAGCACTCTCATTCCATTTGAGGTCATTCTTGAAGCACTCTCATTCCATTTGAGGTCATTCTTGAAGCACTCTCATTCCATTTGAGGTCATTCTTGAAGCACTCTCATTCCATTTGAGGTCATTCTTGAAGCACAACATTCCATTTGAGGTCATTCTTGAAGCACTCTCATTCCATTTGAGGTCATTCTTGAAGCACTCTCATTCCATTTGAGGTCATTCTTGAAGCACAACATTCCATTTGAGGTCATTCTTGAAGCACTCTCATTCCATTTGAGGTCATTCTTGAAGCACAACATTCATTTGAGGTCATTCTTGAAGCACTCTCATTCCATTTGAGGTCATTCTTGAAGCACTCTCATTCCATTTGAGGTCATTCTTGAAGCACTCTCATTCCATTTGAGGTCATTCTTGAAGCACTCTCATTCCATTTGAGGTCATTCTTGAAGCACTCTCATTCCATTTGAGGTAATTCTTGAAGCACAACATTCCATTTGAGGTCATTCTTGAAGCACAACATTCCATTTGAGGTCATTCTTGAAGCACTCTCATTCCATTTGAGGTCATTCCATTTGAAGAACTCTCATTCCATTTAGGTCATTCTTGAAGCACTCTCATTCCATTTGAGGTAATTCTTGAAGCACAACATTCCATTTGAGGTCATTCTTGAAGCACTCTCATTCCATTTGAGGTCATTCTTGAAGCACTTTCATTCCATTTGAGGTCATTCTTGAAGCACTCTCATTCCATTTGAGGTAATTCTTGAAGCACAACATTCCATTTGAGGTCATTCTTGAAGCACTCTCATTCCATTTGAGGTCATTCTTGAAGCACTCTCATTCCATTTCAGGTAATTCTTGAAGCACAACATTCCATTTGAGGTCATTCTTGAAGCACTCTCATTCCATTTGAGGTCATTCTTGAAGCACTCTCATTCCATTTGAGGTCATTCTTGAAGCACTCTCATTCCATTTGAGGTCATTCTTGAAGCACTCTCATTCCATTTGAGGTCATTCTTGAAGCACTCTCATTCCATTTGAGGTCATCTTGAAGCACTCTCATTCCATTTGAGGTCATCTTGAAGCACTCTCATTCCATTTGAGGTCATTCTTGAAGGACAACATTCCATCTGAGGTCATTCTTGAAGCACTCTCATTCCATTTGAGGTCATTCTTGAAGCACTCTCATTCCATTTGAGGTCATTCTTGAAGCACTCTCATTCCATTTGAGGTCATTCTTGAAGCACTTTCATTCCATTTGAGGTCATTCTTGAAGCACTCTCATTCCATTTGAGGTAATTCTTGAAGCACAACATTCCATTTGAGGTCATTCTTGAAGCACTCTCATTCCATTTGAGGTCATTCTTGAAGCACTCTCATTCCATTTCAGGTAATTCTTGAAGCACAACATTCCATTTGAGGTCATTCTTGAAGCACTCTCATTCCATTTGAGGTCATTCTTGAAGCACTCTCATTCCATTTGAGGTCATTCTTGAAGCACTCTCATTCCATTTGAGGTCATTCTTGAAGCACTCTCATTCCATTTGAGGTCATTCTTGAAGCACTCTCATTCCATTTGAGGTCATCTTGAAGCACTCTCATTCCATTTGAGGTCATCTTGAAGCACTCTCATTCCATTTGAGGTCATTCTTGAAGGACAACATTCCATCTGAGGTCATTCTTGAAGCACTCTCATTCCATTTGAGGTCATTCTTGAAGCACTCTCATTCCATTTGAGGTCATTCTTGAAGCACTCTCATTCCATTTGAGGTCATTCTTGAAGCACTCTCATTCCATTTGAGGTCATTCTTGAAGCACAACATTCCATTTGAGGTCATTCTTGAAGCACTCCATTTGAGGTTATTCTTGAAGCACTCTCATTCCATTTGAGGTCATTCTTGAAGCACTCTCATTCCATTTGAGGTCATTCTTGAAGCACTCTCATTCCATTTGAGGTCATTCTTGAAGCACAACATTCCATTGTAAACGTCACTCTACAGGGAACACAAATGACGAACACTAATTACAAACAATAATACAAAAAAAACAAAAAAACGTCCATTTCATCATCTCAAAACAGAACTGTTCCTCAATGGGTGTTTTCATTTTCTAACTAACACAAGATTTCATAATCCCCCTTCCTCCTTCCTCTCCTCTTCCTCCATCTACTTAAACTTACAGACTTGGTTCATCATTTTGTTTCAGAGCTGTTTTGTCTCAAAATGGCGTATTCATACCAGTTTTAGAAATCTGCTTGCCTGTTCATAAGGTATGCTTGTTCAGGTGTACACCAGTCTTCATAAACCTTTTCAAAGCTAGAGGAGAATCCACAGCTACCCATTACATGATATCACCTGCACAGGGGCTTCATATCTGCATCTCAGTGCTTTTGAACAGGTACCCACACCTCATTATGGCTGAAATGATTTTCGTGTGCAGAGCTCTCATGATAAATAATGGACAGAAACAATGCAGGCAGTTGGACTATATTTGCTTTTAGTTTTGCCCTTCACGGTACCTCTGTTTAAAAAGGGATATGCAACCCAAGCCGACTGCGTCTATTGGCTTCAAGCCCAGGGCGAGGGACTGAGAGACTGCAGCATCGCTGTCAGACTAGACCGGGACCAACACGTTCTTTCAGACCAAGGACAATCTACATATATTACTCAAAATATCCCCAAGATATGGATATACAATCAAGAAAATGAAAATTATACAGACAAGTCACTGACAGTCTGGCTGTAACAGATAACCTTTTAATGGAACTTTCTTCAGAGGATGATCATTTGAGGTTTTTGTTCTTTACTTTTTAATATTTCATCTGGAATGTTCTACCATCATACCCAGAGCCTTTGGTCTGCATAGCCGAGCGCTAAAGCTGTTGACGTCAAAAGTTACAATATATGTGTAACTCTGTGTTGTTGTATGTGTCAAACTGCTTTGCTTTATCTTGGCCAGGTCGCAGTTGTAAATGAGAACTTGTTCTCAACTAGCCAACCTGGTTAAATAAAGGTGAAATAAAATGTTTTTTTTTTTTGCTCGTTCACTCTAAAGAAGTGAAAACCTTGGAAAAATGGGTTCCAAAAGGGATCCTCACCTGTCTCCATAGGAGAATCATTTTTGATTCCTGGTAGAACCGTTTTTGGTATCAGGTATAAGTTAACCTCTCCAGACTGTGTACCTGCCTACCCCTCTACCCTCCTCTCCAGACTGTGTACCTGCCTACCCCTCTACCCTCCTCTCCAGACTGTGTACCTGCCTACCCCTCTACCCTCCTCTCCAGACTGTTTACCTGCCTACCCCTCTACCCTCCTCTCCAGACTGTTTACCTGCCTACCCCTCTACCCTCCTCTCCAGACTGTGTACCTGCCTACCCCTCTACCCTCCTCTCCAGACTGTGTACCTGCCTACCCCTCTACCCTCCTCTCCAGACTGTGTACCTGCCTACCCCTCTACCCTCCTCTCCAGACTGTGTACCTGCCTACCCCTCTACCCTCCTCTCCAGACTGTGTACCTGCCTACCCCTCTACCCTCCTCTCCAGACCTCGTGTTCTCACTCAGCTCTTTTAGACATTGACGTTATTATCTGAGTGTGGTATCGAGATAGGAATCCATCCTATAGTCTTGGTAGGACAGCAGCGAGGGGCAGAGACAGAGGGGGGCAGGGTACAGAGAGAGCGAGAGCAACAGAGAGACAGACACAGAGACAGAGACAGACAGACAGACAGACAGACAGACAGACAGACAGACAGACAGACAGACAGACAGACAGACAGACAGACAGACAGACAGACAGACAGACAGACAGACAGACAGACAGACAGACAGACAGACAGACAGACAGACAGACAGACAGACAGACAGACAGACAGACAGACAGACAGACAGACAGCGAGATATACAGAGAGATATACAGAGAGATATACAGAGAGAGACAAAAATAGAGAGACAGAGAGACAGACAGAGAGACACATAGACAGACACACAGAGACAGACAGAGAGAGACAGAGAGACAGACAGAGAGAGACATACAGAGAGATACATACAGAGAGACAGACACAGAGAGACAGAGAGAAAGACAGAGAGAGAGACAGACAGAGAGAGACATACAGAGAGACAAACACAGAGAGACAGACGCAGAGAGACAGACACAGAGAGACAGAGAGAAACAGACAGAGAGAGACAGAGAGAGAGACATACAGAGAGAGACATACAGAGAGACATACAGAGAGACAGAGAGAGACAGAGAGACATACAGAGAGACAGAGAGACATACAGAGAGACAGAGAGAGAGAGAAGGAAGAGAGAGTAGTGAAGGTAAAACGTAAAGAGCAGAGAAATGGACACCAGCTAAATGGAAAGGTGTAGTGATAATAAGGAAAGGAGGTGTGAGTGCCGGCTTGTCAGGACGCCAGAGGTGGATAAGTGGAAGAGGTGGGCCAAGGACAAATAAAAGGGTAAGGAAGAGGAAGTCCAGGAGATGTCAAGGAAACAAGAGGAGAATGGGGGGGGGGAACAGGCTGATGATCAAGAGGACACCAGTGAAGATGCTGTTTGTGACCATGTCAAAGGGCTCAGGTGGAATGTTGTGGCTCTCTAAGCAGGAAGGGCATTCTAAATGCCCCCTATGCTCCAATGGATAAGGAGTCTGCTATTTAGAGGAGTCAGTCAGTGTGCCAGGGGATCTGAATGTCGTGGAAGAACACAATGTAGACAATGTGTACATTCTAGCGTATACTCTAACGCGAATTAAAGAAAGTCATTAGGCAAGAATAAAAATAACAGTGACTTTAATCTTTACATGGCGGTCAAAGTATTCTATATAAAACATAAAACGAAGTAAATCTAAAATAATAGATTGTCACCGTTTATTTACCTCTAACTAGATGTTGCTATCTTCCATTTTCATTTTGAGTTTGAGGTGACCATTGCCCCAAGGGATAACCGTACCAAAATATTAGATCAATCAAAGCAGACCCATTGAAGTTAAATGAAACCTGATGGACCTTTCACTAAACAGAGGTTCAATAAGCTGTACTGTATAGACTGACCATCACATCACAACTACAGGAAGAGAAAGTCTGTGGCCTAACCAAGATGATCAAATCCAAACATCAAATCAAATGTTATTAGTCACATGGACAGAATACAACAGGTTGTAGACCTTACCGTGTAATGCTTACTTACAAGCCCTTAACCTTAACCAACAATGAGTCAATGTGGAGGCTATATACAAGGGGTACCGGTACTGAGAGGCATTAGATCGCAATCAACAGTATATCATACACAACCCACATCTAATCTGATTTAAGAAGGAGACGAGGAAGGGCAATTAAACGTAATGTTTACTGCAGCTACAAAAGAGATTATCGTGGACTTCAGGAAACAGCAGAGGAAGAACCCCCCTATCCACATCGACGGGACAGTAATGGAGAAGGTGGAAAGTTGCTGGGCGTACACATTACAGACAAACTGAAATGGTCCACACACACAGACAGAGTTGTGAAGAAGGCGCAACAATGTCTCTTCAAACTGAGGAGGATGAAGAAATGTGGCTTGTCACCCAAAACCCTGACAAACTATTACAGATGCACAATCGAGAGCATCCTGTCGGGCTGTGTCACCGCCTGGTACAGCAACTCAACCGCAAGGATCTCAAGAGGGTGGTGCGGTCTGCACAACACATCACTGGGGGCAAACTACCTTCCCTCCATGACACCAACAGCACCCGATGTCACAGGAAGGCCAAAAAGATCATCAAGGACAACAGCCACCCGAGCCACTGTCTGTTCACACCGTTATCCTCTAGAAGGCGATGTCAGTACAGGTGCATCAAAGCTGAGACAGAGAGATTGAGAAACAGCTTCTATCTCAAGGCCATCGGACTGCTAAACAGCCATCACTAACTCAGAGAGGCTGCTGCCTACATTGACACCCAATCACTGGACACTTTAATAAATGGTCTTGGTAGCCATTTGATTAGCTGTTCGGGAGTCTTATGACTTGGGGGTAGAAGCTGTTTAGAAGCCTCTTGGACCTAGACTTGGCGCTCCGGTACCACTTGCCCTACAGTAGCAGAGAGAACAGTCTATGACTAGGGTGGCTGGAGACTTTGCCCATTTTTAGGGCCTTCCTCTGACACCGCCTGGTATAGAGGTCGTGGATGGCAGGAAGCTTGGCCCCGGTGATGTACTCGACCGTATGCACTACCCTCTGTAGCGCCTTGCGGTCAGAAGCCGAGCAGTTGCCATACCAGGCAGTGATGCAACCAGTCATGGTGCTCTCAATGGTGCAGCTGTAAAATCTTGTAAGGATCTGAAGACCCATGCCAAATCTTTTCAGTCTCCTGAGGTGGAATAGGTTTTGTCGTGCCCTCTTCATGACTTGGTATGCTTGGACCATGGTAGACTTTCTTTTTTTCTATTGTGTTATTGACTGTACGCTTGTTTATTACATGTGTAACTCTGTGTTGTTGTTTCTGCTTTGCTTTATCTTGGCCAGGTCGCAGTTGTAAATGAGAACTTGTTCTCAACTAGCTTACCTGGTTATATAAAGGTGAAATTAATAAAAAATAAAAAATGGTAGTTTGTTGTTGATGTGGACGCCAAGGAACTACAGCCCCGTCGATGAGAATGGGGGTGTGCTCGGTCCTTTTTTCCTGTAGTCCACAATCATCTCCTTTGTCTTGATCACGTTCAGGGAGAAGTTGTTGTCCTTGCACCATATGGTCAGGTCTGTGACCTCCTCCCTATAGGTGTCACACCCTGACCTTAGAGATCCTTTTTATGTCTCTATTTGGTTTGGTCAGGGTGTGACTTGGGGTGGGTATTCTATGTTCTATTATTTGTATTTCTTTGTTTTGGCCGGGTAGGGTTGTCAATCAGGGACAGCTGTCTATTGTTGTCTCTGATTGAGAACCATACTTAGGTAGCCCTGTTTTCCACCTGTCTTTGTGGGAAGTTGACTTTGTTTATGGCACATAGCCTTTAGCATCATGGTTTGTTTGGTAGTGTTTATTGTTTTGTTCGGTGTCTTTTTCTAATAAAAAGAGAATGTACGCTAACCACGCTGCGCCTTGGTCCTCTTCTTTCAACGGCCGTGACAATAGGCTGTCTCATCGTTGTCGGTGATCAGGTCTGCCACTGTTGTGTCATCAGCAAACTTAATGATGGCATTGTAAGATAATGCCACTATAATGCCACTTTAATATTATCTTACATTACTCTTATCACATGTATATGAGGGGTGTCAGGTAGCATAGTGGTTAGAGCATTTGGGGGGTAACCGAAAGATTGGTGGATCGAATCCCAGAGCTGACAAGGTAAAACTCATTCTACCCCTGAACAAGGCAGTTAAACCCACTGTTCCTAGGCTGTCATTGTCAATGAGAATTTGTTCTTATCTGACTTGCCTAGTTAAATTGAAAGAATATACTGTCTTGAGACCCAATCACTGGACACTTGAATAAATGGATCACAAGTCATTTTAAATATCGTTTACATATCGTACATTACTTATATCACATGTATAAACTGTATTTTATACCATCTACTGTACCTGCCTATGCAACTCGGCCATCGCTCACCCATAACTTTATATGTACATATTCTCATTCACCCCCTTTAGATTTGTGTGTATTAGGTAGTTGTTGGGAATTGTTAGATTACTTGTTATATATTACTGCACTGTTGGAACTAGAAACACTAATTTTGCTGCACTCGCATTAACATCTGCTTACCATGTGTATGTGACCAATACGATTTGATTTGATTTGATTGGACTTTGGTTTGGATGCCATGTGTGGTTGTTTGTTTCAAGTCTTTTTGCTAATGGTCATTTCCTGGTTTACTACACTATTTCAGAATAGACTAATAATATAATTTTGTCAATATTTGTCAACTAGCCTATATGCACATTTTTGCAAGTAGCTCATGAACTTTTCTCTAAGTTAATATTTGTTTATACTGTACACGCAATTAACAAGAAATGACGTAGGCAAAAGTCATTATTCTTAAGATGAACGATCACGATTGGCCCATTCGATTTACTTAGGCTCAGTTACTGGTGCATTAACATCGAATTAGCAAACAATATACTATGCAATCTCTCTCTTTTAAAAACCACTGCATTGAAATTCTATCTTCTGGGTGGCCAGTTGGTTATTCTCTGTGCCCCAGCTAAAACTTGAGGCGAAGTGATATATTTTTGTAAATATAAAAAGATATACAGTACGTTCGGCCTCTGGTTATTATGTATAAACTGTCTGACTGGAGTGCAGGACCTGGAAGGTTAATGGTATTGTGAGGTAAATATTACCCCAGAGAAGAGGTTTCTCTGCAGCATCTGGTTTCTCTTAAAGTGGAATATCAATTATATACTACTAGAAGCTATAGTACAATATATACCTCCCTACAGCTTGGGGCTTAGGGAGAAACAAAGAATGCAATTAAAAGCCTTACTCCACCACGCTATCTAATCCATACTCTGCCTATAACTTAACCCTCATGGAAATCGAATTAGCATAATACCAAAATCCCCATACCAATCTGTCAGTTTAAGCTAGAGCTATCCGTTTTTACATTGGATGCGTCTCAATCCACCACATCCGTCTGTCGCACTTCCGCATATGCGGTGACAGAGCTGGAGCGGTGTTTGTCAGACCATGAGACATCCCAAAAACCGGTATTCTCACAAATGTTAACCCCATAGGTGTCTTGGAACTTATCTGAAGTCGATACAGCCGATCTGCCAACTTCTATATGTAGCGTCCGAACAATTAGGGCTACACACTATGATGCCTCTGGGTAAAGGTGAGACTCTCACGAACACATGCATGTTTGTTGTTTTAATACGGGACTCCCACAGGCCTCTCAAGACTCATCTGAAGGTCCCCTGGTACCAGTTGAAAAAAATGTATGGAAGTATATATGGAAAAGGAAAAGGGGAGTACCTAGTCAGTTGTACAACTGAATGCATTCAACCGAAATATGTCTTCCGCATTTAACCCAACCCCTCTGAATCAGAGAGGTGCGGGGGGGGCTGCCATAATCCACATCAACTGTTTAGTTCCAAAGATAAGGTGTTATATAGGCTTGACGCTTCAGAACAAACATCCTTTTTTTGAAGGGACTATCCGTTGTTCCATGTAGTGAATCTGTTATTCAATGTGTTTCTATGGGCTAATAGCAGTAATGCCAAATAAAGTGTTTTGGATTCTTCAAGAGGTATTAAAATTCTAAATCAAATAGCAAAATTATCCTCCGTCGGCTTAGACAGAGTTTAGATTGTTTAGTACCAAAAATAAGGGGTTAAAAAAATTAAATGTTTCGTATATCTCTCAGATAATAACGACAAAGCCTCAATGAATTGCAGAGAACACATCACTGCAGAGCAATTCACCTCCGCTTCTTCAAATAGGGAATAATTTCCTGTTCTAAATATAGCCACATCCATGCAGAGAGGGTTAATGCAATGAACACAAAGATCAATTTGCAAATAACGCCTTTGCCATTTGCAAATCTACTAGAGAAAGATACCTCTTCAAGATACCTCTTCAAGACACCTCTCAGTATCTTGGTAGTCTTTGAAACTAAAGTATACACCTCAAACACATGGTTAATGGGTTTAAAAACGAAGACACCTGGACCATGTCAGATATTGAGTTGAAATGCATTACATTTCCGGCTGTAAAAAAAAAAACATTATGAAATTATGAAAAAGATGAATAACATTCCACCCATGAGGACAGGAGAAAAGGGCTACAGATACAGTACCTCTTAGGGAGAAAAGGGCTATAGATACAGTACCTCTTAGGGAGAAAAGGGCTATAGATACAGTACCTCTTAGGGAGAAAAGGGCTATAGATACAGTACCTCTTAGGGAGATATCTAGAGAAAATAATGGTTAACTCTGTCACATTAACCTTTAACTCATAATCTAGAGATGATTTATGAGATATTCTGTCATTTATAAATGACATTAGGAATTATAACGTTATAATTAAGCAATAAGGTCAGAAGGGAAGATGCACAACTACTTGTTTACTGTTCTAATTATGTTGGTAACCTGTTTGAGGTATATGGCCAATATACCACATCTACGGGCTGTTCTTAGTCACAAAGCGAAGTGTCTGGATAGAGCCATTAGCTATGGTATATTGGCCATATACCTCAAACAGGTTACTAACATAATTAGAACAGTAAACAAGTAGTCGTGCATCTTACCCGTGGTATATTGTCTCATATACCACGGCTTTCAGCCAATCAGCATCTAGGGCTTGAACGACGTGGTTTATAATGGCCTTCATAAAAGAGACATACATTCTCATATAGTCTACTTTTCAGTCATCACGTACAGTACTGTATTCTCTAAAGAAAGAATGACTCGGTCAAAGTAAGTCCTCATGAGCATTTAGAGAATCTTATTATAACCATTATACTGTCATTTTATACATGACCAAACACCAACACAAAAATAACGTAATTCTATTTGGCCTACTATAAGTCTGGAATAAAACTGCATTTTATCATACTAACAGAATAACCGACTGTAGACTGCCATTGTCGACCAGGCCAAGCTTTTGTACTCAACGAATGTGACAAATAAAATTTTATTAGATTTTCCATTAATATTAAAGACAATCATCTGTCAGGGAAATTACATTTAAAACAAGTCTCAATAATAGCAGATTGCTCAAGTGCAACGGAGAACTGTCATATAGTTGTCGGACAAACTGTCTTTTTTTTCTTCATAGAAGGAACTAAAGGACCAACCTAACTGTGCCATTGAGATATTTTCCTATATATTACTGTAAAGTATGTTCCTATATATTACTGTAAAGTATGTTCCTATATATTACTGTAAAGTATGTTCCTATATATTACTGTAAAGTATGTTCCTATATATTACTGTAAAGTATGTTCCTATATATTACTGTAAAGTATGTTCCTATATATTACTGTAAAGTATGTTCCTATATATTACTGTAAAGTATGTTCCTATATATTACTGTAAAGTATGTTCCTATATATTACTGTAAAGTATGTTCATGAATAATGTAAATAGCACCATGCAATAATTATTTAACAAAAATTCACTCAATTCAAAAAGACCTTCAGTTTTAGTTTATAGAAACATATCACATTCACAGTGTAGCTTCTGTACATACAATTGATTGAAATGTAATTTAGCTAAGCGTCTATGTCCTTTTCAGTACCACATACAGTAGATGGCATGTGCAATGCAAGCATAGCTTCTCCCATTCCAACAGTTCATCAAAACAGTGTAATATTCAATTGAATATGATTTATTGGTAAGACACGTATAAAAGTTGCAGGAGGAAGGATTGGTATTTTGTGTTACTATGCTCTTTGCTCGTCCCTGATATTGAATTGTTTACAGCTCTTTCTTCAGTGATCCTGTGGTATGCAGCTGAAATGGAGCGACAGAACCACACACACACCCTAGTTAGACACAAGAGCACTGTGCATTGACGTTGCTTGTAGATCGCTATTCAACACGTTCACTCCATCCTGCTTGACAGACCTGAAGAGATTATAATTGTTTTATTACAGTATCAACGTCAACTTTGTTCACACCTTTAATGGCATTGACGTGCTCGTCTCAGTGGTCTAAAACTGTCCTTTTAAAATGAAGGAGTAGTACAAGTAGTGTTGTGAAGCAGTACAATCATATGGAGGTATGAAACCTTTGGATTATAGGTAGTATGTGGTTTGATTTATCAGAGTCAAACTGTAAAAAATTAAGTGAGTGGCAATGGAGGCAGCTTTTTATGCATGTCCTGGGGAACGTTATCTCTCGTCCGGGGGAACGTTATCTCTCGTCCTGGGGAACGTTATCTCTCGTCCTGGGGAACGTTATCTCTCCTCCTGGGGAACGTTATCGCTCGTCCTGCGGAACGTTATCTCTCCTCCTGGGGAACGTAATCTCTCGTCCTGGGGAACGTTATCTCTCGTCCTGAATGAGGCTGGTAGATACAGCCTGAATGAGGCTGGTAGATACAGCCTGAATGGGGCTGGTAGATACAGCCTGAATGGGGCTGGTAGATACAGACTGAATGGGGCTGG
Source organism: Oncorhynchus gorbuscha (assembly GCF_021184085.1). Lineage (NCBI taxonomy): Eukaryota > Metazoa > Chordata > Actinopteri > Salmoniformes > Salmonidae > Oncorhynchus > Oncorhynchus gorbuscha. Next base: position 11,903,950 of record NC_060182.1, read on the forward strand.
TAGATACAGCCTGAATGAGGCTGGTAGATACAGCCTGAATGGGGCTGGTAGATACAGCCTGAATGGGGCTGGTAGATAGAGCCTGAATGGGGCTGGTAGATACAGCCTGAATGGGGCTGGTAGATACAGCCTGAATGGGGCTGGTAGATAGAGCCTGAATGAGGCTGGTAGATACAGCCTGAATGGGGCTGGTAGATACAGGCTGAATGGGGCTGGTAGATACAGCCTGAATGAGGCTGGTAGATACAGCCTGAATGAGGCTGGTAGATACAGCCTGAATGGGGCTGGTAGATACAGCCTGAATGGGGCTGGTAGATACAGCCTGAATGAGGCTGGTAGATACAGCCTGAATGAGGCTGGTAGATACAGCCTGAATGGGGCTGGTAGATACAGCCTGAATGAGGCTGGTAGATACAGCCTGAATGAGGCTGGTAGATACAGCCTGAATGGGGCTGGTAGATAGAGCCTGAATGAGGCTGGTAGATACAGCCTGAATGGGGCTGGTAGATACAGGCTGAATGGGGCTGGTAGATACAGCCTGAACGAGGCTGGTAGATACAGCCTGAATGAGGCTGGTAGATACAGCCTGAATGGGGCTGGTAGATACAGCCTGAATGAGGCTGGTAGATACAGCCTGAATGAGGCTGGTAGATACAGCCTGAATGGGGCTGGTAGATACAGGCTGAATGAGGCTGGTAGATACAGCCTGAATGGGGCTGGTAGATACAGCCTGAATGGGGCTGGTAGATACAGCCTGAATGGGGCTGGTAGATACAGCCTGAATAGGGCTGGTAGATACAGGCTGAATGAGGCTGGTAGATACAGCCTGAATGGGGCTGGTAGATACAGCCTGAATGGGGCTGGTAGATACAGCCTGAATGGGGCTGGTAGATACAGCCTGAATAGGGCTGGTAGATAGAGCCTGAATGGGGCTGGTAGATACAGCCTGAATGGGGCTGGTAGATACAGCCTGAATGAGGCTGGTAGATACAGCCTGAATGGGGCTGGTAGATACAGCCTGAATGGGGCTGGTAGATACAGCCTGAATGGGGCTGGTAGATACAGCCTGAATGGGGCTGGTAGATACAGCCTGAATGGGGCTGGTAGATACAGCCTGAATGGGGCTGGTAGATACAGCCTGAATGAGGCTGGTAGATACAGCCTGAATGGGGCTGGTAGATACAGCCTGAATGGGGCTGGTAGATACAGCCTGAATGGGGCTGGTAGATACAGCCTGAATGGGGCTGGTAGATACAGCCTGAATGAGGCTGGTAGATACAGCCTGAATGAGGCTGGTAGATACAGCCTGAATGGGGCTGGTAGATACAGCCTGAATGAGGCTGGTAGATAGAGCCTGAATGGGGCTGGTAGATACAGCCTGAATGGGGCTGGTAGATACAGCCTGAATGGGGCTGGTAGATACAGCCTGAATGAGGCTGGTAGATACAGCCTGAATGGGCTGGTAGATACAGCCTGAATGGGGCTGGTAGATACAGCCTGAATGGGGCTGGTAGATACAGCCTGAATGAGGCTGGTAGATAGAGCCTGAATGGGGCTGGTAGATACAGCCTGAATGGGGCTGGTAGATACAGCCTGAATGGGGCTGGTAGATAGAGTCTGAATGGGGCTGGTAGATACAGCCTGAATGGGGCTGGTAGATACAGCCTGAATGAGGCTGGTAGATACAGCCTGAATGGGGCTGGTAGATACAGCCTGAATGGGGCTGGTAGATACAGCCTGAATGGGGCTGGTAGATACAGCCTGAATGGGGCTGGTAGATACAGCCTGAATAGGGCTGGTAGATAGAGCCTGAATGGGGCTGGTAGATACAGCCTGAATGGGGCTGGTAGATACAGCCTGAATAGGGCTGGTAGATAGAGTCTGAATGGGGCTGGTAGATACAGCCTGAATAGGGCTGGTAGATACAGCCTGAATGAGGCTGGTAGATACAGCCTGAATGGGGCTGGTAGATACAGCCTGAATGGGGCTGGTAGATACAGGCTGAATGAGGCTGGTAGATACAGCCTGAATGGGGCTGGTAGATACAGCCTGAATGGGGCTGGTAGATACAGCCTGAATAGGGCTGGTAGATACAGCCTGAATGGGGCTGGTAGATACAGCCTGAATGGGGCTGGTAGATACAGCCTGAATGGGGCTGGTAGATACAGCCTGAATGGGGCTGGTAGATACAGCCTGAATAGGGCTGGTAGATACAGCCTGAATGGGGCTGTAGATAGATACAGCCTGAATGGGGCTGGTAGATACAGCCTGAATGGGGCTGGTAGATACAGGCTGAATGAGGCTGGTAGATACAGCCTGAATGGGGCTGGTAGATACAGCCTGAATGGGGCTGGTAGATACAGCCTGAATAGGGCTGGTAGATACAGCCTGAATGAGGGCTGGTAGATACAGTAGATAGAGCCTGAATGGGGCTGGTAGATACAGCCTGAATGGGGCTGGTAGATACAGCCTGAATGAGGCTGGTAGATACAGCCTGAATGGGGCTGGTAGATACAGCCTGAATGGGGCTGGTAGATACAGCCTGAATAGGGCTGGTAGATACAGCCTGAATGGGGCTGGTACAGCCTGAGATACAGCCTGAATGGGGCTGGTAGATACAGCCTGAATGGGGCTGGTAGATACAGCCTGAATGGGGCCTGAATGGGGTAGATACAGCCTGAATGAGGCTGGTAGATACAGCCTGAATGGGGCTGGTAGATAGAGCCTGAATGGGGCTGGTAGATACAGCCTGAATAGGGCTGGTAGATACAGCCTGAATGGGGCTGGTAGATACAGCCTGAATAGGGCTGGTAGATACAGCCTGAATAGGGCTGGTAGATAGAGCCTGAATGGGGCTGGTAGATACAGCCTGAATGGGGCTGGTAGATACAGCCTGAATGGGGCTGGTAGATACAGCCTGAATGGGGCTGGTAGATACAGCCTGAATGGGGCTGGTAGATACAGCCTGAATGGGGCTGGTAGATACAGCCTGAATGGGGCTGGTAGATACAGCCTGAATGGGGCTGGTAGATACATCCTGAATGGGGCTGGTAGATAGAGCCTGAATGGGGCTGGTAGATAGAGCCTGAATGGGGCTGGTAGATAGAGCCTGAATGGGGCTGGTAGATAGAGCCTGAATGGGGCTACTACTGAAGATACAACTTTGGGGTATTGAGCAGTCAGTAGTCCCAGTCATGTTGCACAACTATTTCTCCCCTAGTCTATTAAATCCCAGATCTAGGGAAACAGCGCTATGGGAACATTGTTAAAGTGGGAAGGAGACTATTTTCCCCCCTAAACACTCAGTGTATTTTCCACCTGCCTCGGTGTAACCACTGCTCTGCCCAGTCCCGGTGTAACCACTGCCCTGCCCAGTCTAGGTGTAACCACTGCCCTGCCCAGTCCCGGTGAAACCACTGCCCTGCCCAGTCTCGGTGTAACCACTGCCCTGCCCAGTCCCGGTGTAACCACTGCCCTGCCCAGTCCCGGTGAAACCACTGCCCTGCCCAGTCCCGGTGAAACCACTGCCCTGCCCAGTCCCGGTGTAACCAGTGCCCTGCCCAGTCCCGGTGTAACCACTGCCCTGCCCAGTCCCAGTGCTGAGCCCAGCCCAGTCTGATAAGGTTGGCTGTAATGGCTGAAAGCTGAGGCGATGCATCCCAGCATTCTCCTGTGATTAATTTTAGAATTGACAGAGGACATAAATCCAGAACTGTGCATAAAAGGTGTTAAATTAGTGGCTGTGCTGAGAATTAATGTGAGGCATCACTCCTCGCAACAGAGTCCTCTGAACACTGCAAATTACCTCATAACTTAAGGAGAAACATGACATTGAATTGCCATTTGGCCAATTTTTACAGGTTCTGTCACCTCAACTGTACATTAACGTGCTGATTGTTCATGTTCAATTACTCAGTTTCCAACTCTTAAACCATCCACTTTTAGGCCTACAGTAGGTGAAGTATGGGTTCGAGGTTGTTTGTAGACCGAAAATAAAGCTTTAGATCACCTGTTAATTGTCTCAACAAATATTGTAGTTACATGATTGGATGTACAAGACTACAAAAGGCAACTTAAACTACTGTACCCCAGGATTACAGCAACAAGGTGAGAAAATTTACACGTATATAAATAAGGGTGTGATTATAATACAGTTGCAATGGTTATTTCCATTTATGTAATTCTGATTAATGGCTGAGAGTTCATTAGCATACAGAGGAGTGGAATTTGCAGAAAACATTTCATGAAAATGAGAAAGCTGGCTTTAGAAATGTGTTCTTCTCTGTCTATTTTCAGAGAGAGATTGAGAGCTGCTGTCTCCTGGAGACGACACAACTTTTAAAAGTGAGGATTTCACTGGACAGTTACTTTAAATATTCCCCATGTAATGTTAATGGGTCACTAACATGGCTGCCATAGAATGTTGTAGTGTCATGTTAACGGGTCACTAACATGGCTGCCATAGAATGTTGTAGTGTCATGTTAATGTCACTAACATTAGAATGTTGTAGTGTCATGTTAATGGGTCACTAACATGGCTGCCATAGAATGTTGTAGTGTAATGTTAATGGTTCACTAACATGGCTGCCATAGAATGTTGTAGTGTCATGTTAATGGGTCACTAACATGGCTGCCATAGAATGTTGTAGTGTAATGTTAATGGGTCACTAACATGGTTGCCATAGAATGTTGTAGTGTCATGTTAATGGGTCACTAACATGGCTGCCATAGAATGTTGTAGTGTCATGTTAATGGGTCACTAACATGGCTGCCATAGAATGTTGTAGTGTCATGTTAATGGGTCACTAACATGGCTGCCATAGAATGTTGTAGTGTCATGTTAACGGGTCACTAACATGGCTGCCATAGAATGTTGTAGTGTCATCATGTTAATGGTCACTAACATGGCTGCCATAGAATGTTGTAGTGTCATGTTAATGGGTCACTAACATGGCTGCCATAGAATGTTGTAGTGTCATGTTAATGGGTCACTAACATGGCTGCCATAGAATGTTGTAGTGTCATGTTAATGGGTCACTAACATGGCTGCCATAGAATGTTGTAGTGTCATGTTAATGGCTCACTGACATGGCTGCCATAGAATGTTGTAGTGTCATGTTAACGGGTCACTAACATGGCTGCCATAGAATGTTGTAGTGTCATGTTAACGGGTCACTAACATGGCTGCCATAGAATGTTGTAGTGTCATGTTAATGGTCACTAACATGGCTGCCATAGAATGTTGTAGTGTCATGTTAACGGGTCACTAACATGGCTGTCATGTTAATGGAATGTTGTAGTTGTAGTGTCATGTTAATGGGTCACTAACATGGCTGGCCATAGAATGTTGTAGTGTCATGTTAATGGATCACTAACATGGCTGCCATAGAATGTTGTAGTGTCATGTTAATGGGTCACTAACATGGCTGCCATAGAATGTTGTAGTGTCATGTTAATGGTCACTAACATGGCTGCCATAGAATGTTGTGTGTCATGTTAGTGTCATGTTAATGGTCACTAACATGGCTGCCATAGAATGTTGTAGTGTCATGTTAATGAGTCACTAACATGGCTGCCATAGAATGTTGTAGTGTCATGTTAATGGTCACTAACATGGCTGCCATAGAATGTTGTAGTGTCATGTTAATGGGTCACTAACATGGCTGCCATAGAATGTTGTAGTGTCATGTTAATGGTCACTAACATGGCTTAGAATGTTGTAGTACGGGTCACTAACACATTAGAATGTTGTAGTGTCATGTTAATGGCTCACTAACATTGCCATAGAATGTTTGTAGTGTCATGCTTAATGGCTGACATGGCTGCCATAGAATGTTGTAGTGTCATGTTAATATCACTAACATGGCTGCCATAGAATGTTGTAGTGTCATGTTAATCACTGACATGGCTGCCATAGAATGTTGTAGTGTCATGTTAATGAGTCACTAACATGGCTGCCATAGAATGTTGTAGTGTCATGTTAATGGGTCACTGACATGGCTGCCATAGAATGTTGTAGTGTCATGTTAATGTCATGACATGGCTATAGAATGTTGTAGTGTCATGTTAATGGGTCACTGACATGGCTGCCATAGAATGTTGTAGTGTCATGTTAATGGTCACTGACATGGCTGCCATAGAATGTTGTAGTGTCATGTTAACGGGTCACTAACATGGCTGCCATAGAATGTTGTAGTCACTGACATGTCATGTTAATGTTGTAGTGTCTCACTAACATGGCTGCCATAGAATGTTGTAGTGTCATGTTAATGGCTCACTGACATGGCTGCCATAGAATGTTGTAGTGTCATGTTAATGGGTCACTAACATGGCTGCCATAGAATGTTGTAGTGTCATGTTAATGGGTCACTAACATGGCTGCCATAGAATGTTGTAGTGTCATGTTAATGGGTCACTAACATGGCTGCCATAGAATGTTGTAGTGTCATGTTAATGGATCACTAACATGGCTGCCATAGAATGTTGTAGTGTCATGTTAATGGACAACTGACATGGCTGCCATAGAATGTTGTAGTGTCATGTTAATGGTCAACTGACATGGCTGCCATAGAATGTTGTAGTGTCATGTTAATGGGACACTAACATGGCTGCCATAGAATGTTGTAGTGTCATGTTAATGGGAACTGACATGGCTGCCATAGAATGTTGTAGTGTCATGTTAATGGATCACTAACATGGCTGCCATAGAATGTTGTAGTGTCATGTTAATGGACAACTGACATGGCTGCCATAGAATGTTGTAGTGTCATGTTAACGGGTCACTAACATGGCTGCCATAGAATGTTGTAGTGTCATGTTAATGGTCAACTGACATGGCTGCCATAGAATGTTGTAGTGTCATGTTAACGGGTCACTAACATGGCTGCCATAGAATGTTGTAGTGTCATGTTAATGGTCAACTGACATGGCTGCCATAGAATGTTGTAGTGTCATGTTAATGGATCACTAACATGGCTGCCATAGAATGTTGTAGTGTCATGTTAATGATGGCTCACTAACATGGCTGCCATAGAATGTTGTAGTGTCATGTTAATGAGTCACTAACATGGCTGCCATAGAATGTTGTAGTGTCATGTTAATGAGTCACTAACATGGCTGCCATAGAATGTTGTAGTGTCATGTTAATGAGTCACTAACATGGCTGCCATAGAATGTTGTAGTGTCATGTTAATGAGTCACTAACATGGCTGCCATAGAATGTTGTAGTGTCATGTTAATGAGTCACTAACATGGCTGCCATAGAATGTTGTAGTGTCATGTTAATGAGTCACTAACATGGCTGCCATAGAATGTTGTAGTGTCATGTTAATGAGTCACTAACATGGCTGCCATAGAATGTTGTAGTGTCATGTTAATGAGTCACTAACATGGCTGCCATAGAATGTTGTAGTGTCATGTTAATGAGTCACTAACATGGCTGCCATAGAATGTTGTAGTGTCATGTTAATGAGTCACTAACATGGCTGCCATAGAATGTTGTAGTGTCATGTTAATGGCTCACTGACATGGCTGCCATAGAATGTTGTAGTGTCATGTTAATGAGTCACTAACATGGCTGCCATAGAATGTTGTAGTGTCATGTTAATGAGTCACTAACATGGCTGCCATAGAATGTTGTAGTGTCATGTTAATGAGTCACTAACATGGCTGCCATAGAATGTTGTAGTGTCATGTTAATGGCTCACTGACATGGCTGCCATAGAATGTTGTAGTGTCATGTTAATGGATCACTAACATGGCTGCCATAGAATGTTGTAGTGTCATGTTAATGGGTCACTAACATGGCTGCCATAGAATGTTGTAGTGTCATGTTAATGGGTCACTAACATGGCTGCCATAGAATGTTGTAGTGTCATGTTAATGGTCAACTAACATGGCTGCCATAGAATGTTGTAGTGTCATGTTAATGGCTCACTGACATGGCTGCCATAGAATGTTGTAGTGTCATGTTAACGGGTCACTAACATGGCTGCCATAGAATGTTGTAGTGTCATGTTAATGGCTCACTGACATGGCTGCCATAGAATGTTGTAGTGTCATGTTAATGGGTCACTGACATGGCTGCCATATAATGTTGCAGTGTCATGTTAATGGGTCACTGACATGGCTGCCATATAATGTTGTAGTGTCATGTTAACGGGTCACTAACATGGCTGCCATATAATGTTGTAGTGTCATGTTAATGGGTCACTGACATGGCTGCCATAGAATGTTGTAGTGTCATGTTAATGGGTCACTGACATGGCTGCCATATAATGTTGTAGTGTCATGTTAATGGGTCACTGACATGGCTGCCATAGAATGTTGTAGTGTCATGTTAACGGGTCACTGACATGGCTGCCATAGAATGTTGTAGTGTCATGTTAATGGCTCACTGACATGGCTGCCATAGAATGTTGTAGTGTCATGTTAATGGTTCACTGACATGGCTGCCATAGAATGTTGTAGTGTCATTTTAATGGGTCACTAACATGGCTGCCATAGAATGTTGTAGTGTCATGTTAATGCATCATAATGCAGAATCCTCAATGTCCCATTACTCTAAATACATGGCTCTGCTGTATTTTACCTGTCGAGGCTGAAGAAACACAGGGAGTAATTCAGCTCTCACATCCAGACTTGGACCTTTTCTGCACAAGACTGTTGTATGTAAGCAAGTGTGTTGCTGACTATGTCTACAGTAACTGTGTAGACAGTTTTTAAAAAGTGTTGCAGACAGTGTCAGTTTTGTTAAATCAACATTGTCCAATAGATGTAACATGGGTTGGCAGTATCAGGTATTGTTAGGAACAGCCAATGCCAGAACATTCTGTACAATGTAAACAGTGGTCCTAATTTAGTTAAGGCACAGCAGTAGACAAGAGAGAGGACGATATGGTGGAGTGATTTTGGAAGAATCATAATAACATAATCCAATGTGCAGATCTCAACCGCCAATTGACTTACAACTTGACATATGCCACTGTACTGGTTGCTACACATCATCTTCAATGTCCAGTTATGGGCATACTGTTGTAAATATAATTGTATAATTATATAATTGCTTTCTTGTACTCTTTATAAGTGGATATGTGACTGAATAAGAGAGAATGCTGTGCGATGCAGAGCTGATCGATTGTCTTCCAACGTATTTTAGGGAAGGCATCTTGTAGTTAATGTGTTCACTGACTCTGGAAAAAGCAGGGGCAGGACAGGGAGGGGAACTTGCTCAGACTATCAGGAACATGTTTTGGGGGCCAAATAAAATATGTATAATAGTGTTAGTTCTTCACTGTCATCATGAGGCATCTACGTTTCATAAAAAACAACGACCATACCTTGTGGCATGACCCGAAATGAGGGAATTGGTTCATTTATAGTGGGCTATAGAAGAGCATTACAGCTTTAAAATGATATCGAAACAAAACATTGAATTCATAATGACGGAAATGACATAATTTCCTTTGAAAGATGTTTCTCAGCAGCGATACATTATACTGTTTCATTATTAGGCTACATTACTGGATCCAGAACATCCATTAGTCTTCCCTGATCCTTTCCACATCAGATTAAAAAAACATCCAGTTTCACAAAACAAACACTATCCATGGGAGGCTTATTACATTATGGCTTGTGCTAAGATATTTCATGGCATATATTAATATAAATCGCAGTGGAATGTCTTGGGGACAATATGTAGATTCATTATTTTTCTCCATGGAGAAATCCTATTTTTTAAAACTTTGGCTATTTGAAAGTTAATGGTTTCCCTCCCTGATTTTCAAGAAAAATAACTATATAAGTTGGTGGTATTTTGTATTTTCATTGTGGACATTTATGTATTCTGAGAACTTGGATTAATATAATTGAAGAGTTTCATTCCAAAACGCAATAGATTTTCCGAAATGTTGGTAACTTGACATTAATTAAAAATACATCTGTGAAAGAGAGCTATACTTTTTAAAATGTTTAATCTTACCATGACATGGGCTAGTGAAAAGACAGACGTGATTTAGTTTGAAATACAATTTCAAGGTGATTATTTTTGAGACAAATAGTCAGGTATTGTGGCAAAATGCACTTCAAAGAACAGAACTCCAAGAACAACAAATCCAAGATGGCGGAGCAGTCAGGCGCCTGTCTTCGTCTTGTCGTGTCCCGTGTATATATCTTTTAATATCTTTTTTCTTTGCATGTATTTTTCTTAACCTCAACTTCAACATGCTCTCCTGCAACCCGCCTCACCTAATGTGGTATGGATCTGCTATTTTCTTTACTTTAGAACCAGAAACCCCAACAGAAATGAGCCAGCTAACTAGCTACTAGTCATCTAGCCACCGCAAGCAGTCATCAGCTAACCTTTAGCCCGGACAACTTCTGCCAGTCTGCACAGCGTGATTCAACCCAGAGCATATCGGACTTCTTCTTCTCCATATCTCCAGATTCCTACCGCAAGCTCTGAACCTTTTCACCTGGATCATCGCAGCTAGCTAGCTGCTATCTGAGTGGCTACTCCTGGCTAATGTCTCTGTCCCAAAGCAAGCACCAATCAGCCTGGAGCTAGCATATGCTAGGCCCATCTCCCAGCTAGTTGAAGAGGTCCATCAGCCACTCTTTGGGCTACAATACCTATTTTGCCAATTTGCCTGGACCCCTTTTACTGCCGATACGGAGCCCCGCCAATTCATCACGACTGGACTACCAACATAATCCGCCCGAGGGTTTTTTTCAACAGGCTCCATCGCTATGTCCCCTGAATGCCCATCTGCTAGCCTGCTAGCCGTGGAACGCTAGCTGTCTAGAGCATATCGGACTGTTAGCTGAAGAGGTCCATCAGCCAATTTCTTGGGCTACAATAACTATTTTGCCAATTGGCCTGGACCCTTTTACTAAACAGAGCCCTGCTGATCCATCACGACTGGTCTGCCGACGTAACCGCACGATGGTGGCAACAGACTTTTTCTGCCGCGATGTCCCTCTAGGCCCTTCTGCTAGCCTGCTAGCCCCGGACCGCTAGCTGTCTGAAACGCCATGTCTCCAGCCCGCCTAGCTACTCACTGGACCTCTATGATCACTCGGCTATGCATGCCTCTCTCTAATGCCTTGTCCATTGCTATTTTGGTTAGTGAGTATTGTCTTCTTTCACTGTAGAGCCTCCAGCCCTGCTCAATAAACCCTGAAATTTCCATCCCTATCTATAATATTTTCTGACAAGATAGAACTCCCAAAGGGGGCGGAGTTGCAATCTACTGCAGAGAGAGCCTGCAGAGTTCTGTCTTACTATCCAGGTCTGTGCCCAAACAATTTGAGCTTCTACTTTTAAAAACCCACCTTTCCAGAATCAAGTCTCTCACCGTTGCCGTACAATAGAAAACCTTCTGCCCCCAGCTGTGCCCTGGATACCATATTTGAATTGATTGCCCCCATCTATCTTCAGAGGTCGTGCTGTTAGGTGACCTAAACTGGGACACGGTTAACACCCTGGCCGTCCTACAATCTAAGTTGGATGCCCTCATTCTCACACAAATGATCAATGAGCCTACCAGGTACAACCCCAAATCCGTAAACACTGGCAACCTCATTCTAACCAACCTGCCCTCCAAATACACCTCTGCTGTCTTCAACCAGGATCTCAGCAATTACTGCCTCATTGCCTACATCTGTAATGGGTCTGCGGTCAAACGACCAACCCTCATCACTGTCAAATGCTCCCGAAAACCCTTCAGCGAGCAGGCCTTTCTAATCGACCTGGCCCGGGTATCCTGGAAGGATATTGACGTCAATCCGTCAGTAGAGGATGCCTGGTTATTCTTTTAAAAGTGCTTTTCTCACCATCTTAAATAAGCATGCCCAATTATATATATATTTTTACAAGGAACAGATATAGCCCTTAGTTCACTCCAGACCTGACTGCCCTTGACCAGCACAAAAACATCCTGTGGGGTACTGCATTACCATTGAATAGCCCCAGCAATATAAAACTTTTCAGGGAAGTTAGGAACCAATATACACAGGCAGTTAGGAAAGCAAAGGCTAGCTTTTTCAAACAGACATTTTCATCCTGTAGCACAAACTCCCAAAAGTTCTGGGACACTGTAAAGTCCATGGATTAAGAGCACCTCCTCCCAGCTGCTCACTGCAATGAGGCTAGAAAACACTGTCACCACCAATAAATCCACTATAATTGAGAATTTCAATAAGCATTTTTCTACGGCTGGCCATGCTTTCCACCTAGCTACCCCTACCCCGGTCAACAGCCCTGCACCCCCAACAGCAACTTGCCCAAGCCTACCCATTTCTCCTTCACCTAAATTCAGATAGCTGATGTTCTGAAAGAGATGCAACATCTGGACCCCTACAAATCAGCTGGGCTAGACAATCTGGACACTCTCTATCTAAAATTATCAGCCAAAAGTTTTGCAACCCCTATTCAACCTCTCTTTCGTATCGTCTGAGATCCCCAAAGATTGGAATGCTGTCACGGTCATTCCCCTCTTCAAAGTGGGAGATACTCTAGACCCAAACTGCTACAGACCTATATCTATCCTTCACTGCCTTCACTGCCTCTAAGGTCTTCGAAAGCCAAGTTAACAAACAGATCACCGACGATTTCGAATCCCACTGTACTTTCTCCGCTATGCAATCTGGTTTCTGAGCTGGTCATGGGTGCACATCAGCCACGCTCCAGGTCCTAAACAATATCATAACCGCCATCGACAAGAGACAATACTGTGCAGCTGTATTCATCGACCTGGCCAAGGCTTTCGACTCTGTCAATCCCACATTCTTATTGGCAGACTCAACAGCCTTGGTTTCTCAAATGACTGCCTCACCTGGTTCACCAACTACTTCTCAGAGTTCAGAGTGTCAAATCGGAGGTTCTGTTGTCCGGACCTCTGGCAGTCTCAATGGGGGTGCCACTGGGTTCAATTCTAGGGCCAACCCTTCTCTGTATACCTCAATGACGTTGATCTTGCTGTTGGTGATTCTCTGATCCACCTCTACGCAGACGACACCATTCTGTATACTTCTGGCCCTTCTTTGGACACTGTGTTAACTAACCTCCAGACGAGCTTCAATGCCATACAACTCTCCTTCCGTGGCCTCCAACTGCTCTTAAATGCAAGTTAAACTAAATGCATGCTCTTCAACCGATTGCTGCCCACACCTGCCCGCCCGTCCAGCATCACTACTCTGGACGGTTCTGACTTAGAATATGTGGACAACAACAAATACCTAGGTGTCTGGTTAGACTGTAAACTCTCCTTCCAGACTCACATTAAGCATCTCCAATCCAAAATTAAATCTAGAATTGGCTTCCTATTTCGCAACAAAGCATCCTTCACTCATGCTGCCCAACATGCCCTTGTAAAACTAATTCTATTGCCGATCCTTGACTTCGGCGATGTCGTTTACAAAATAGCCTCCAACACAATACTTAGCAAATTGGATGCAGCCTATCGCAGTGCCATCCGTTTTGTCACCAAAGCCCCATATATTACCCAACACTGTGACCTGTTTGCTCTCGTTGGCTGGACCTCGCTTCATATTCGTCGCCAAACCCACTGGTCATCTATAAGTCTATGCTAGGTAAAGCCCCACCGTATCTCAGCTCACTGGTCACCATAGCAGCACCCACCCGTAGCACGCGCTCCAGCAGGTATATTTCACTGGTCACCCCCAAAGTCAATTCCTCATTTGGCCGCCTTTCCTTCTAGTTCTCTGCTGCTAACGACTGGAACAAATTGCAAAAATAACTGAAGCTGGAGACTCATATCTCCCTCAGTAACTCTAAGTACCAGCTGTCAGAGCAGCTCACAGATCACTGCACCTGTACATAGCCCATCTGTAAATAGCTCATCCAACTACCTCATCCCTATACTTTTATTTACTTATCTTGCTCCCTTGCACCCCAGTATCTCTACTTGCACGTTCATCTTCTGCACATCTATCACTCCAGTGTTTAATTTCTAAATTGTAATTATTTCACCACTATGGCCTATTTATTGCCTTACCTCAGTTATCCTACCTCATTTGCACTCACTGTATATAGACTTTTTCTATTGTGTTATTGACTGTACGCTTGTTTATTCCATGTGTAACTCTGTGTTGTTGTTTGTGTCGCACGGCTTTGCTTTATCTTGGCCAGGTCGCAGTTGTAAATGAGAACTTGTTCTCAACTATCCTACCTGGTTAAATAAAGGTGAAATAAAATATTAATAAAAAAACTCCAACAGAAAAAGTACTGTATCCTGGTTGGGTTTTAAACAGTCAGGCTACAAGTAATAAAGTATTGATACATAAATAAATATTCAAATCAATTTGTTTGAACTATATAGGTTGTGTATACAGTGCATTCGGAATGTATTCCCTTCCCTTTTTCCACATTTTGTTATGTTACAGCCTTATTCTAAAATGTATTCAATTATTTTTTTCCTCATCAATCTACACACTACCCCATAACGACAAAGTGAAAACAGGTTTTTAGCCATTTTTACAAATGTAGAAAAAAAACACCAGAAATACCTTATTTACATAAGTATGCAGACCCTTTGCTATTAGACTCCGCCCAAAACTGAGCAATTGGGGAGAAGGGCCTTGGTCAGGGAGGTGACCAAGAACCTGACGGTCACTCTGACAGAACTCCAGAGGAGAACCTTACAGAAGAACCACCATCTCTGCAGCACTCCACCAATCAGGTATTTATGGTAGTGGCCAGACTGAAGCCACTCCTCAGTAAAAGGCACATGACAGCCCGCTTGGAGTTTGCAAAAAGGCTCCTAAAGGACTCTCAGAATATGAGAAACAAGATTCTCTGGTCTGATAAAACCAAGATTGAACTCTGGCCTGAATGCCAAAAGTCACATCTTGTGGAAACCTGGCCTCCATCCCTTTGTTGAAGCATGGTGGTGGCAGCAGTCTCTGAATGTCCTTCAATGGCCCAGCCAGAGCCCAGACTTGAACCCGATCGAACAACTCTGAAGAGAACTGAAAATAGCTGTGCAGCAACGTGCCCCATCCAACCTAAATGAGCTTGAGAGGATCTGCAGAGAAGAATGGGAGAAACTCCCCAAATACAGGTTTGCCAAGCTTGTAGACTCAAGGCTGTAATCGCTGCCAAAGGTGCTTCAACAAAGTACTCAAGTAAAGGGTCTGAATACTTATGTAAAAGTGATATTTCAATTTAAACCCCTTGATTTTCTTTGTCGTTATGGGGTATTGTATGTAGATTGATGAGGGGGAAAACAAAACACAATCGAATAAGGCTGTAACGTAACAAAATGTGGGAAAAGTCAAGGGGTCTGAATACTTTCTGAATGCATATCACATAACCGATTTATTGTATCCAGAGGGTGAGCAGCATATAAAATGTGTTTTCTTTGCAGACATTTAAGTAACTTTTACAAAGAAATTACAGGTTTTTTTCGTTAGGATAAATCAAGGGCAGTTTTTATTTATTTATTATTTACAGTTAAGGGAAGGATTTAAGGACTAGTAAGGACATTGAAAGCCTGGTGGATTCTTATAGTCAGAGTGACACAGGCTGCTGTTTGCAGTCTCAGTATATGTTTGCAGTCTCAGTATATGTTTGCAGTCTCAGTACATGTTTGCAGCCTCACTATATGTTTGCAGTCTCAGTATATGTTCGTAGTCTCAGTATATGTTCGTAGTCTCAGTATATGTTTGCAGACTAAGTATATGTTTGCAGCCTCAGTATATGTTTGCAGTCTCAGTATATGTTTGCAGTCTCAGTATATGTTTGCAGTCTCAGTATATGTTTGCAGTCTCAGTATATGTTTGCAGTCTCAGTATATGTTTGCAGCCTCAGTATATGTTTGCAGCCTCAGTATATGTTTGCAGTCTCAGTATATGTTTGCAGTCTCAGTATATGTTTGCAGTCTCAGTATATGTTCGCAGTCTCAGTATATGTTCGCAGCCATATTACGGTTTCCCCTCACCTGAGCGGCGATGGATCTTGGCTCTTTACTTCTTATGAGATTATTTAGCAAGTTTCCTCTTTGAGCCAACAGGAAGAGATATCACGGGCTCCAATAAACTGCTGAAGGGATCGCTAATCAAAAGGTCAGGGACACACAAGTTTAAAGCTAATGTAACACTAGGTAGACAGCTGAGAGTGACAGCTGTTATCCTAAATTAATAAGATAAAGGTTCGGATTACGTTCCTCAGTGTGTAAAAAGTATTTAGAAAAACTTAACTTACGACTGAACAGACAAATATGAAATCAATTCGCTAAATGACTTCATTGTCCCAACTCTGTAAACACATGGCTCGGTATATAGCGCGTTTTGGTATGAAACAAGTGTTTTGCAAAAAAAAAACCACATCTAAAGTAAATGTTTTAAAAGGATGAGAACAGACGTTCATACACGTACAGCGCCTTCAGAAAGTATTCATACCCTTTGACTTATTCCACATTTTGTGGTCTTACAGCCTGAATTCAGATTGGATTGAATACACCCATCTGCACACAATTACCCATAACTACAAAGTGAAAACATGTTTTCAGAAATGTTGATAATTTATTGAAAATGAAGTACAGAAATATCTCATTTACATAAGTATTCACACTGAGTCAATACATGTTAGAATCACCGTAGGCATCGATGTCACGATCGTCTAATGAAATAACGGACCAAGGCGTAGCGTACGTAGAGTTCCACATGTTTAATCCATTTTTTATTTTAACTTTATTTAACTAGGCAAGTTAGTTAAGAACAATTTCTTATTTTCAATGACGGCCTAGGAACAGTGGGTTAACTGCCTGTTCAGGGGCAGAACGACAGATTTGTACCTTGTCAGCTCGGGGGTTTGAACTTGCAACCTTCAGGTTACTAGTCCAACACTCTAACCACTAGGCTACAATAACAACAAAGAGGAATTACCAGTCCAGTCCAGCTCAAGCAGTGCTCAACAGGCAACTACACAGAAACAAGATCCCACAAAGCACAATGGGGAAATGGCTGCCTAAATATGATCCCCAAACAGAGACAACGATAAACAGCTGCCTCTGATTGGGAACCATACCAGTCAAACATAGATATAAAAACACTAGATCACCCACCCTAGTCACACCCCGAGCTAACCAAATTAGAGAATAAAAAGGCTCTCTATGGTCAGGGCGTGACACTACTCCCCCACCAAAGGTTTCGGACTCCGGCCGCAAAATCTGACTCTATAGGGGAGGGTCCGGGTGGGTGTCTAGCGTCGGTGGTGACTCCGGTGCGGGTCTTTGGCCCCGCCCAGACCCCGGGTCCGGCGATGGAGCCGGGTAGAACGCCGTACCCGGACTGGGCACCGGCGCAGAGGAAGGCTCCAGCCTTGGAGCGGGACTGGACGCCGTGCCTGGACATCGGCGCAGAAGAAGACTCTGGCCTTGGAGATGGGCTTTGACTCTGGCCGTGGACCTTCGCAGGAGGTTCCGGACCGTGGACCTTCGCAGGAAGTTCTGGACCGTTGACCGTCTCAGGAGGTCCTGGACTGTGGACCGTCTCAGGGGGTTCCGGACTGTGGACCGTCTCAGGAGGTTCCGGACCGTGGACCGTCTCAGGGGGTTCCGGACTGTGGACCGTCTCAGCAGGTTCCGGACTGGGAATCGTCGCCAGATGCTCTGGACTGGGAACCGTCGCCGGAAGCTCCTGAGACGGTCCACGGTCCGGAACCTCCTGAGACGGCCCATGGTCCGGAACCTCCAGCTCCATGGCCGGAGCCTTCCCCTGCGCCGATGCGCCAATCTGAGCACAGCGTCCAGTTTATCTCCAAGGCCAGAGTTTTCTTCTGCGTTGGTGCCCAGTCCAGGCACAGTGTCCAGTCCCGCTCCATGGCGGGAGCCTTCCCCTGCACCGATGTCCAGTCCAGACACGGCATCCAGTCCAGCTCCATGCCAGGAGCCCCCCTATGCGCCGATGCCCAGTCCAGACACGGCGTCCAGTCCCGCTCCAGGGCAGGAGTCTTCTTCTGCACCTAGGTTCAGTCCAGGCACAGTGTTCAGCCTGGGTCCATTGCTGGATCTGCGGGATGAGTGGGTTCTTTGTCCTGCACCAGAGCCGCCCCCAATGCTGGCGGATCCGCGGGATTAGCAGGTTCTTCGCCCCGCACCAGAGCCGCCACCAACACTAGATACCCCCCTAACCCCCCCTTTTTGTTTCAGGTTTTGCGGTCGGAGTCCGCACCTTTGGGGTGTGGGGGGTACTGTCACGTCCTGACCATAGAGAGCCTTTATTAGTCTAGTTTATATTTTCTAAGTGGGGTTCTAATTTTGTTTTCTATGTTGGTGATTGGTATGATTCCCAATTAGAGGCAGCTGGTAATCATTGTCTCTAATTGTGGATCATATTTAGGTAGGCTTTTTCCACCTGTGTGTTATGGGATATTGTTTTGAGTTAGTGCACGTAGCATCTCGTTAGTCACGGTTCATTGTTTGTTTCTTTATTTGTTTTGTTCTAAGTTTTTCACTTTAATAAATGATGTGGAAACCATATCGCGCTGCAGCTTGGTCCGACCATTATTACGACGAACGTGACAAGCAATCACAGCGTCTTTCTGGGCAGTGGTGGAAAAAGTACCCAATTGTCATACTTGAGTAAAAGAAAAATAGATGAATAAAAAATTACTCAAATGAAAATGAAAGTCACCCAGTAAAATACTACTTGAGTAAAAGTCTAAAAGTGTTTGGTTTTAAATATACTTAAGCATCTAAAGTAAATGTACTTGCTAAAATATACACTACCGTTCAAAAGTTTGGGGTCACTTAGAAATGTCCTTGTTTTGGAAAGAAAAGCACATATTTTTGGCCATTAAAATTACATCAAATTGATCAGAAATACAGTGTAGACATTGTTAATGTTGTAAATGACTATTGTAGCTGGAAACAGCAGATTTTTAGGAAATATGAAGAGTGGTACTCAGTGATGTGTTGTATATGCCACAAACATACATTAAGGCTTTGTATTCAGGACATACAGTAAACATTTTAGCCATATTTTTTTCATTTTAATTAGGTGCCTTATTCTGTCATTTAGGTAAGTATTGTGGAGAAGCTACAATGTTGATGCAGCCTCAGTTTTCTCCCATCACAGCCATTGAAAGAAAAATCCACCCAAAACCACTCAGTCCTGTAATTTACAGTGTTGCATAACACTAAAATGCGAGAACAATATTTTTTGTAAACAAATGTTTTATTTTGTCGTTATAATAAGGTGGGTAGCAACATGTTCAAATTGTTGTGGAAATCTGTTGCAGCTCAAGTTGCCTCTTTAAGGAATACCTAGGATAGGATAAGTAATCCTTCTCACCCCCCCCTTTAAGATTTAGATGCACTATTATAAAGTGACTGTTCTACTGGATGTCATAAGGTGAATGCACCAATTTGTAAGTCGCTCTGGATAAGAGCGTCTGCTAAATGACTTAAATGTAATGTAAATGTAAAACCCACAATGCAATGGTCTCTCTATGGGCTGGCTGCCGAGCTAGCTAGCAAACGTAGCTACACACAATAATACCAAAGTCAATATCAGCATGTGAATTAGCTACTTAGCTGTAAAAACCTAAACAAACTGTACTATCAATTTAGGGGTCTACAATCTCACCATGTTCAACCTGCAGATCAATGTGCCTCACAGAGTGAACATGCATAAAAGATGTTTTCACAATCTAAAAGTCATATTCCTATTAACTTCCAGTTTAGTTAGAGAGACTTTATCACAATGCTGCGTCATACCGGCAGAATTTCTGCCTGCTTGAATGGCCATAGCTCAGATACACATAAAATATAACACAATATAACATTCAAAATGGGTGAATCTTTACTTTAAAATCTAACTATTTTAAAGTCACCATTGGCCTCATGGTAAAATGTCTGAGCGGTTTCCTTCCTCCACCGGAGTGTAAACCTACAGGACGGTAGCGCTCCAGGAACAGGATTGGAGTGTAAACCTACAGGAGGGTAGCTCTCCAGGAACAGGGTTGGAGTGTAAACCTACAGGACGGTAGCTCTCCAGGAACAGGGTTGGAGTGTAAACCTACAGGACGGTAGCTCTCCAGGAACAGGGTTGGAGTGTAAACCTACAGGACGGTAGCTCTCCAGGAACAGGGTTGGAGTATAAACCTACAGGATGGTAGCTATCCAGGAACAGGATTGGAGTGTAACCCTACAGGAGGGTAGCTCTCCAGGAACAGGGTTGGAGTGTAAACCTACAGGACGGTAGCTCTCCAGAATCAGGATTGGAGTGTAAACCTACAGGAGGGTAGCTCTCCAGAATCAGGGTTGGAGTGTAAACCTACAGGACGGTAGCTCTCCAGAATCAGGATTGGAGAGCCATGACTGAATCCCCTGTGTTCCCCCCCACTCAAGGCAAGAAACATGCTTTGCTCATTATAGCCATATAAATGAATGATGTTGAACCACAGAATGGGCACAATTACATGTATTTTTCCCCTATTGAGAGTGTTACATTGATCACACAACAAGAGCAATGGCATGCGTGTGCTTTTAACAAAACAAAGCTATCTACTGTAGCAATATGTGGGTCATATACAGTAGAGACAGAATATAAACACTGCACAGAGAACATTTTTTTGTACATTTTCTTGGAGAGAAGGAAACTGCAATAAGTACTGATGGAGTAAACTGTCCAGAAATTCATTTGCAGTAAAGACCCAGTTAGATGCAGTTAAATTGCTCATCTCAAGCATTGTATTGCCGTTTTAGCAAATTGTGTTATTGATTTGGTGCTATGCATAGAGCTAAGGAGCTCCCATTTTGAACAAATGAATATGGATCACTGTACAGTAAGTATGTCCTCAGAGGGTCATCTTTGTTATTTTCATCTTAATGTGGAGGTTGAGCTGAGTTATATTCCAATAATAACTCACAATCTCACATTTTGGCTAGGCAACATATACATATTCGTGCGTGCACGCAAGTGTTTTTATTATCAAGTAACACAAAACCATGGAAACAAAAGAATGATATAACCCAGCTTAGCCCAGTGAGGATTTCAGGCCCTTTAAATATACACTGGGACACCGTTATAAGTACAAGGAAACTTAATGAAAATAATTGATGAGAGTAGAGTATTCGCTGGAGTTTCAGCGGCTGTGCTCTCTACCTCAGTGAGAGAGATAGTCAGAGACAGAGTCTAAGCGCCGCAGCTGTACAGTGTCTGCCCACTCCTGAGAGCTCCGCGGGGAGAGGTGTGGATACTACTGAGGCAGACGGGAACTTGGGAGGAAGATACGTTAGTGTTGTCATCGCTCCACGCAGCCTGTAAATAGGTCAGCCTGAGAAGGCAGAAGGGCCACAGCGAGAGCCTGCCCAAAACTGTGAGCACATCCAATTACTTAGAGAGGAAGCCAACACAATACTACATAGAGAACAGGAAGGGGAAAAAAAGGAATAGCAGACTAGGAAGTATTTTTTTCTACTGAAACATGTAAGACTGGTGCTCTTAGTCATACGTTTTACTAACCTCGTTTAAGGTTTCATGCCAAGTACTTACTTACCTACTACTTACTTGCAACTAACATACTTACTACTTACAACCAATTTCCTACTAACGTACTATTAACATACTATTAACGTACTATTAACGTACTATTAACGTACTATTAACGTCCTATTAACGTGCTATTAACGTACTATTAACATACTATTAACGTGCTATTAACGTACTATTAACGTACTATTAACGTGCTATTAACGTGCTATTAACGTGCTATTAACGTGCTATTAACGTGCTATTAACATACTATTAACATGCTATTAATGTGCTATTAACGTACTGTTAACGTACTATTAACGTGCTATTAACGTACTATTAACATGCTATTAACGTACTACTAACGTGCTATTAACGTACTATTAACATACTATTAACGTAATACTAACGTGCTATTAACGTGCTATTAACGTACTACTAACGTGCTATTAACGTACTATTAACGTAATACTAGCGTGCTATTAACATACTATTAACGTACTACTAACGTGCTACTAACTTACAAGTATACTTTTTTAATTTAACATTTTGTAGCGACCCGCACAGACAGCTGTGTGTTATGTGTTATGCTGTTCATTGGTTGTGTTGTAGGTATCAGTACCCATTGTTCGCGAGGTTCGACATGCCAGTCAACCTGCTATCTGGCCAACCACGGGAATGCCTGGAATGTTCTGGTGCCGGGCATCCTGGTAGCTGGCGGAGCGGCGAAGTGGGGTTTGGCAGCGGTGTGGAGCATCACAAGTTTAATATCATGTTTAGCCATTGTTCTCTCTCTCTTATGTCTGGTCTTAACAAGAGATGGTCACAGTTGTTTTATACGGGTATCCTTGATTTATTTGGCGTGGGCTGCGGCCAAACAGTAGCCTGTGTTGAGTTGGGTTAATAAACAGGGAGTTCGTAAACTAAATCCTTTGTCCGGACAATTGTTAATTTATGATCCAGCCAGGTCATTAGTGTCAGAAGTAAAAACGTAGATACAAGTTAGCCAGCTAGCTAGCTGACTACTGTGGCCAGCTAACGTTACGTGGGGAAAGGGTGTTGAAAATGCCGGCCTACCCCGGCCAAACTATGACGGCCTACCCCGGCTAAACCCGGAAGACGCTGGGCCAATTGTGTGCCGCCCTATGGGACTCCCAATCCCAGCAGGTTGTGATACAGCCTACCTACCTACCTACTTACTATGTGTCATGCAATGTATGCAGAGTGACAATGCTATTTAACTTATAAGTTACATGAACAACAGAGCACAGCATTGTGATTGATTGTACAGTATACAGTACCATTAAATAAAATAAGACATCATGGTGCAGATCTACCTTTCCATTTGTTCAGTCTATGTTCAACTCCCTGACTGAAGTGCAGACGTATCCCACTTTATATTTTAGTCATTTAGTAGGTGCTATTATACAGAGCGACTTACAGGAGGAATTAGGGCTAAGTGCCTTGCTCAAGGGCACGTCGAACATGTTTTTCACCTTGTCAGCTCTGGGATTCGAACCAGCGACCCTTCGGTTACTGGCTTAGCTCTCTTAGCCACCTGCTGCCCTACCGGCTGCAATTCATGACATCAATTAAGCCAAGGGCCATTACCTCAACCTGTTGTGTTTTGCTTATGTTTTCTTCTTTGGAATAGAATCCCCTACGGAGGCACCTCTCCTCACGTGTGCTTTATCCTGGAGGTTCATCAAAGTCCACGAAACAGATTTCAATTACTGTGACCTCACAATGGTCCCTGAAAGAACTCAAATCAGCTTAGCATTTGCACAGTGCACACTGAATCTCTTCTACAATAACTGGGTTATAACAAGAGTTTTAACCTAATACCAATTATCTTTTCCATTGGCCGATTTGATTGACCAGAGAAAGTAGCATACTCTTCTGACTCCCAACTTCCAGGTCCTTGTCAGTGTGTGGTTTCACATGACACTAATCCGCGCGACGCACAGCCGATCTGTACACCTTAATGGGTCAACAAATCCAGTTATCTGTAGAAAATCCAGTTGTCTGATTTTTTCCAAAGATTATGGATCGCTTGTCATTGTCAAGCTGCAGAGTACTGTCAAAATGACAGCATAATAACACAAGACAATCCATCGAATGGTATAGAAAAGAGCCTAGAAACGGCTCCATGAACAATTAACCCTTGCCTGTCCTGACAAATAGTCGGCGTCTCAGAAAAGTAAAATACATAGTGAATGTTGGATCGCTGCTTTGGCACAGGCTGTTCTCCACCTCTCTCTCTCTGAGGAGTGTTGACTTCTGGGAACACTGTGTTCTGCCATCCAGTGGGCGAGAGCAGTTGGAGAACAAAAGGTCAGACCAGTATGAAACATCATACGATATATGGTACTTGGCTGACATGGTTCAAATGAGATTCTTCAACAAAAGGAAACAAAACTAATTTCAAGTCAATTAAAATCAGTTTCTCTTTATGGGAGTTCTCAACCTCCAGCAACAAAGTTAATAGCACCAGCAGGTAGGTAGAAAAGACATGCCGTCCGGTACATTATTTGGAAAGTAGAAGGCAATTTCTAAGTATCACATGCATCAGAAATGAAGATTAAGGAACGTTACATCACAAGATATTACAATTTGTAATAAATACTAAACCCAATCTCAGGCAAAGGAGCTCATGGTCAGAACTACACGTTGAGATACAACAGTTTGTCACGGAAGATTATGTGCACTCAGTCATAAAACATTTTGGTGTCGGTGAGCCCAGTCAGTCAGCCTATTATTGTTCAAGGAGAGAGGCGCTCCCCCAAAAGGCACTTACATAAGACAGTAACAGATGGTGACTGATGTGTGTTGGGACTGAATTCCTCAGGAGGAGGAAAATGATGCAACAGAAGTAAAGAGGCTTGTCATTTAACCAAAATCAAGGATGAAAGTCAATGCGGTATTTCACCTCCTTTTGAAAGGTATTTCACCGGTTCCTGATGGGACTGGAGAGTTTCACTATGAACAAGGTATGCAATGATGTATAAATACTGTATACAATAATGATTATTTCTTAATAATATTTGTAATAAGAGTAAATAAATCATTGCTTACATATAGGAAAAAGGGACTGTGATGACATTGTGGGAAGGTTTTCACGGCTAGTTATTTCGTACTACTATCTTGAATAATTCCTTTCCTTTTCAACTATTAGCCAGTGGGATGGGAATAGGCCAAGCTCAAATAGGGGAATGAAAAAATGGTAGAGATGAAGTCCTATTTTTTAAATATTTGTTTTAATTTTACCCCTTTTTCTCCCCAATTTCATTGTATCCAATTGTTGTAGTGATTCCAAGATGGCGTAGCAGTAGGTCGTCCTGTCGTATCGTGTCCCCTGTATATATCGTCTCTTTTTCGTTTTACATATTTTTCTTTGCATATCTTTAAAAACATTTTGCTAAACCTAAGCTTCCAAATACTCTCCTGCAACCCGCCTCACCCAATGTAGCTACTTTTTCCTGAAGTATTTATATTTACTTCAGAACCGGAACCCCTCAACTGAAGCTAGCCAGCTAACCACCAGCTATGCTAGCGGTCTTCAGCTAATCGGTCATCAGCTAACCTTTAGCTCGGAAAGCTCTCGCCAGTTCGAACAACGCAACGCTAACCAGAGCATAACGGACCTATTTATTTTTTATCCGCGGATTCCCACTGCAAAGGAACATTTTTCAGCTGGTCCTTCTGTAGCTCAGTTGGTAGAGCATGGCGCTTGTAACGCCAGGGTAGTGGGTTCGATCCCCGGGACCACCCATACATAGAATGTATGCACACATGACTGTAAGTCGCTTTGGATAAAAGCGTCTGCTAAATGGCATATATTATTATTATTATTATATTATTATATATTACAACTAGCTATCGAGCTAAACCGCAACCCACGACCGGTCTGTCGATGTCACCGCATGAAGAGGAATAAACAGACTCACCCCAGACTCACCCCATCGCGACGTCCCCCAAAGGCTAACTCTCTAGCCCTTGCTATCTCCTTGCTTGCTAACTCGGCCTGCTAACCCAGGTCCGCTAACTGCTACCTTGTTTACCCCGGCCTGCTAACTGTTAGCTTGTTAGCACAGGCCTGCTAACTGTCTGCATCGCCGCGTCCCAAACACTCAGTGGCCCATATGTACTTTCTATGTCTTCCCGATTTAAATTTTTTTGTTTATACCTTCCGGAAACCTGCCTCACCCAATGTGATACGGAATCGCTATTATTTTTAATTTTTAGAACACACTCAAGAACCTCCAGAAGCTAACCAGCTAACTAGCTACAAGCTATTTAGTCATTGTTAGTTTTTTAACCTGGATAACACTCGCCAGTCCAGCTCCCCTGCCCCATCCACCGCTGCCCCCTGGACACTGATCACTTGGCTACATAGCTGATGCACGCTGGACTGTCCATTAATCACGGTACTCCATTCTGCTTGTTTGTTTTATCTGTCGGCCCCGTTGCCTAGTCAACGCCATTTTACCTGCTGTTGTTGTGCTAGCTGATTAGCTGTTGTCTCACCTACTGTTTTAGCTAGATTTCCCAATTCAACACCTGTGATTACTGTATGCCTCGCTGTATGTCTCTCTCAAATGTCAATATGCCTTGTATATTGTTGCTCAGGTTAGTTATCATTGTTTTAGTTCACAATGGAGCCCCTAGTCCCACTCCTCATACCCCTGATACCTCCTTTGTCCCACCTCCCACACATGCGGTGACCTCACCCATTACAACCAGCATGTCCAGAGATACAACCTCTCTCATCATCACCCAGTGCCTGGGCATACCTCCGCTGTTACCGCACCCCACCATACCCCTGTCTGCGCATTATGCCCTGAATATATTCTACCATGCCCAGAATCCTGCTCCTCTTATTCTCTGTTCCCAACGCTCTAGGCTACCAGTTTTGATAGCCTTTAGCCGCACCCTCATACTACTCCTTCTCTGTTCCGCGGATGATGTGGAGGTAAACCCAGGCCCTGCATGTCCCCAGGCACCCTCATTTGTTGACTTCTGTGATCGAAAAAGCCTTGGTTTCATGCATGTCAACATCAGAAGCCTCCTCCCTAAGTTTGTTTTACTCACTGCTTTAGCACACTCTGCTAACCCTGATGTCCTTGCCGTGTCTGAATCCTGGCTCAGGAAGGCCACCAAAAATTCTGAGATTTCCATACCCAACTATAACATCTTCCGTCAAGATAGAACTGCCAAAGGTGGAGGAGTTGCAGTCTACTGCAGACATGGCCTGCAAAGTAATGTCATACTTTCCAGGTCCATACCCAAACAGTTCGAACTACTAATTTTGAAAATTACTCTCTCCAGAAATAAGTCTCTCACTGTTGCCGCCTGCTACCGACCCCCCTCAGCTCCCAGCTGTGCCCTGGACACCATTTGTGAATTGATTGACCCCCATCTAGCTTCAGAGTTTGTTCTGTTAGGTGACCTAAACTGGGATATGTTTAACACCCCGGCAGTCCTACAATCTAAGCTAGATGCCCTCAATCTCACACAAATCATCAAGGAACCCACCAGGTACAACCCTAACTCTGTAAGCAAGGGCACCCTCATAGACGTCACCCTGACCAACTGGCCCTCCAAATACACCTCCGCTGTCTTCAACCAGGATCTCAGCGATCACTGCCTCATTGCCTGTATCCGCTACGGAGCCGCAGTCAAACGACCACCCCTCATCACTGTCAAACGCTCCCTAAAACACTTCTGTGAGCAGACCTTTCTAATCGACCTGGCCCGGGTATCCTGGAAGGACATTGACCTCATCCCGTCAGTTGAGGATGCCTGGTCATTCTTTAAAAGTAACTTCCTCACCATTTTAGATAAGCATGCTCCGTTCAAAAAATGCAGAACTAAGAACAGATACAGCCCTTGGTTCAATCCAGACCTGACTGCCCTCGACCAGCACAAAAACATCCTGTGGCGGACTGCAATAGCATCGAATAGTCCCCGCGATATGCAACTGTTCAGGGAAGTCAGGAACCAATACACGCAGTCAGTCAGGAAAGCTAAGGCCAGCTTCTTCAGGCAGAAGTTTGCATCCTGTAGCTCCAACTCCAAAAAGTTCTGGGACACTGTGAAGTCCATGGAGAACAAGAGCACTTCCTCCCAGCTGCCCTCTGCACTGAGGCTAGGTAACACGGTCACCACCCCCAAGCCTCTCCAGGTTCTCCTTTACCCAAATCCAGATAGCAGATGTTCTGAAAGAGCTGCAAAACCTACACCCATATAAATCAGCTGGGCTTGACAATCTGAACCCTCTATTTCTGAAACTATCCGCCGCCATTGTCGCAACCCCTATTACCAGCCTGTTCAACCTCTCTTTCATATCGTCTGAGATCCCCAAGGATTGGAAAGCTGCCGCAGTCATCCCCCTCTTCAAAGGGGGAGACACCCTGGACCCAAACTGTTACAGACCTATATCCATTCTGCCCTGCCTATCTAAGGTCTTCAAAAGCCAAGTCAACAAACAGATCACTGACCATCTCGAATCCCACCGTACCTTCTTCGCTGTGCAATCTGGTTTCCGAGCCAGTCACGGGTGCACCTCAGCCACACACAAGGTACTACATTTACATTTACATTTAAGTCATTTAGCAGACGCTCTTATCCAGAGCGACTTACTAAACGATATCATAACCGCCATCGATATAAGACAGTACTGTGCAGCCGTCTTCATCGACCTTGCCAAGGCTTTCGACTCTGTC
Source organism: Oncorhynchus gorbuscha (assembly GCF_021184085.1). NCBI lineage: Eukaryota > Metazoa > Chordata > Actinopteri > Salmoniformes > Salmonidae > Oncorhynchus > Oncorhynchus gorbuscha. Next base: position 11,932,173 of record NC_060182.1, read on the forward strand.
AATCACCATATTCTTATCGGCAGACTCAGTAGCCTCGGTTTTTCGGATGACTGCCTTGCCTGGTTCACCAATTACTTTGCAGACAGAGTTCAGTGTGTCAAATCGGAGGGCATGCTGTCCGGTCCTCTGGCAGTCTCTATGGGGGTGCCACAGGGTTCAATTCTCGGGCCGACTCTTTTCTCTGTATATATCAATGATGTTGCTCTTGCTGCGGGCGATTCCCTGATCCACCTCTACGCAGACAACAAGTCGCTCTGGATAAGAGCGTCTGCTAAATGACTTAAATGTAATGTAAATGTAAACAACACCATTCTATATACTTTCGGCCCCTCATTGGACACTGTGCTATCTAACCTCCAAACGAGCTTCAATGCCATACAACACTCCTTCCGTGGCCTCCAACTGCTCTTAAACGCAAGTAAAAGTAAATGCATGCTATTCAATCGATCACTGCCCGCATGCAACTGCCGTACAGCCTCGGGAGAGACGAAGGTTGAAAGTCATGCGTCCTCCGATACACAACCCAACCAGCCGTACTGCTTCTTAACATAACGCGCATCCAACCCGACCAATATGTCAGAGGGTACACCGTGCACCTGGCAACCTTGGTTAGCACACACTGCGCCCGGCCCACCACAGGAGTCGCTGGTGCGCGATGAGACAAGGACATCCCTACCCCAAGCCCTCCTTAACCCGGATGACGCCTAGGCCAATTGTGCGTCACCCCAAGGACCTCCATGGGGCGATTACGGTTACTATTACGGCCGGTTACGACAGAGCCTGGGCGCAAACCCAGGGACTCTGATGGCACAGCTGGCGCTGCAGTACAGCGCCCTTAACCACTGCACCACCCGGGAGGCCCCGAGATGAAGTCCTATTAATGAGGAATCAAGTCAGTTGCCTTAGAGACATGGTCAAGTACTTACAAATAGAAAAATGTGCTTATTGGAGCCTCCACAAGTCTTTCCCTCTGCTTTGATCAGCATAGCTACATTTACATGCAATCTTTCTGCAAAGGAAGACTAAAGCATTATGTTTCATGAGATATCATCAGTGAGTATATTACCTAGCTTATAGCCTGAACAGAGAGAGAATACATTACCCAGAGTCTAGCCAGAACAGAGAGAGAATACATTACCCAGAGTCTAGCCTGAACATATAGAGAATACATTACCCAGAGTCTAGCCTGAACAGATAGAGAATACATTACCCAGAGTCTAGCCTGAACAGATAGAGAATACATTACCCAGAGTCTAGCCTGAACAGATAGAGAATACATTACCCAGAGTTTAGCCTGAACAGAGAGAGAATACATTACCCAGAGTCTAGCCTGAACAGATAGAGAATACATTACCCAGAGTCTAGCCTGAACAGATAGAGAATACATTACCCAGAGTCTAGCCTGAACAGATAGAGAATACATTACCCAGAGTCTAGCCTGAACAGATAGAGAATACATTACCCAGAGTCTAGCCTGAACATATAGAGAATACATTACCCAGAGTCTAGCTTGAACAGATAGAGAATACATTACTCAGAGCCTGAACAGATAGAGAATACATTACCCAGAGTCTAGCCTGAACAGATAGAGAATACATTACCCAGAGTCTAGCCTGAACAGATAGAGAGTACATTACCCAGAGTCTAGCCTGAACAGATAGAGAATACATTACCCAGAGTCTAGCCTGAACAGATAGAGAATACATTACCCAGAGTCTAGCCTGAACAGATAGAGAATACATTACCCAGAGTCTAGCTTGAACAGATAGAGAGTACATTACTCAGAGCCTGAACAGATAGAGAGTACATTACAGGAATATGTATAGCCATACCAGTAGAAAACAATGCTTAATTACCATTAAGAATGACTGTGTACCGCTCTATTGTGAGCAGTAGCAGTTCTTTACACTATTAGAGAACGGTTCCATCTGTCTATAATTCTGCCAAGATCCACTCTCAAAAAGTCAAACCTTGGCAGGATGATAATGTGTTTGGATTCCTCTTTGATATGCACATTCTACTACAGCCCTATACTGTATGTACATGTTTAGACATTCACATTTAGAGCCATTTAGTTGACACTCTTAGAGCAACTTACAGGAGAAATTAGGGTTAAGTGCCTTGCTCAAAGGGGCACATAGTCAAGATTTGTCATCTAGTCGGCTCAGGGGAGTCAAACCAGCAAGCTTTTGGTTATTGACGCAACTCTCTTAACCACTAGGCTACCTACCTGTCGCATATATCTAGACAAAATAAGGTCCGTTTCAAGGACATCAAGCTACTTCAAAGCAGTCTGCTCTGACAATATCAAAGATCTAAGATCATTATTGAAAATGAAAACATATCAAAGGAAAACATAAGTTCTGTAATAGTGTAACAGTTATCATGAGAATGTGAGATTTGCCGTTTTCAAATCCTTTTTCCTCTTCAGATTAATTATGATAGCATTCCAAGAGGAAACAGCATGTGAATAAGGGGTTTTGGATAATTATGCATCAGGGAAAAGAGAGAGCAGGGAAGAGAGAGCAGGGAAGAGAGAGCAGGGAAGAGAGAGAGCAGGGAAGAGAGAGCAGGGAAGAGAGAGAGCAGGGAAGAGAGAGCAGGGAAGAGAGAGAGCAGGGAAGAGAGAGCAGGGAAGAGAGAGAGCAGGGAAGAGAGAGCAGGGAAGAGAGAGCAGGGAAGAGAGAGAGCAGGGAAGAGAGAGCAGGGAAGAGAGAGAGCAGGGAAGAGAGAGCAGGGAAGAGAGAGCAGGGAAGAGAGAGAGCAGGGAAGAGAGAGCAGGGAAGAGAGAGAGCAGGGAAGAGAGAGCAGGAAAGAGAGAGAGCAGGGAAGAGAGAGCAGGGAAGAGAGAGAGCAGGGAAGAGAGAGCAGGGAAGAGATAGAGAGCAGGGAAGAGAGAGCAGTGAAGAGAGAGCAGGGAAAAGAGATTTTGGGAGGATGGTGTCGTATGTATAACCCGGACATGCTCCAAACCTGAGAGGATAAATTAGGTGCTAACCTAACGTAGCAGGCGTAAAATAAACACCTGGAACTAGGTCCCCTACATACTGATCTTGACGAGAAGAAAAAAACTGTTGGGTGAGGTTCTCTTCTGCACTGCTCAACCAATCCACTAAATGTGGAGGAGGAGTTAAGATGGAAAGGTTCTCTTCTGCACTGCTCAACCAATCCACTAAATGTGGAGGAGGAGTTAAGATGGAAAGGTTCTCTTCTGCACTGCTCAACCAATCCACTAAATGTGGAGGAGGAGTTAAGATGGAATGGTTCTCTTCTGCACTGCTCAACCAATCCACTAAATGTGGAGGAGGAGTTAAGATGGAATGGTTCTCTTCTGCACTGCTCAACCAATCCACTAAATGTGGAGGAGGAGTTAAGATGGAATGGTTCTCTTCTGCACTGTTCAACCAATCCACTAAATGTGGAGGAGGAGTTAAGATGGAATGGTTCTCTTCTGCACTGCTCAACCAATCCACTAAATGTGGAGGAGGAGTTAAGATGGAATGGTTCTCTTCTGCACTGCTCAACCAATCCACTAAATGTGGAGGAGGAGTTAAGATGGAGTGTCACCTTTTTAACGTCCAAAAGCTGAAGTCACGTGACGTCACAGTGACGTCACAGACTCTCTTTCCGTTTCCCCTGAAAACCGGAACATCCGGTTGTTGGGAACTCGGCAGACTATAGTATAATACCATAATGTATCTTTACTTTCTCTTTCTGTTGTATAACTGCACAATAATAAACAGCTTACTGTATAACATAGAATAACCACAGTATCTCCATCCCCATGTTCCTTCCCTCTGTCATGGTCATTTGCTTGTGAATGACTAGGAAAAGCTTTTGATCTGAAATGGTGGTTGAAAGGTCCACGGCAGCCGTTTTTGTCTCATATATCACATTATTTCTGGGCAACAAATAAGTACCTTACTGTGATTGTTTTAAATTAAAATGTGTTTTTTTATTTATTTTAAAATAGCTTTCTTAGCAGAGAGCAATTTCTCACGCAAGAATTTAGCGAGGACCGTCTAGGAGTGGTCAGAGTGGGGAGGAGAAACTGAGACGTTAGGAACTCTCTTTCTTATTAATGGTGATGTCATCAGGCAGGACAAAACTTCATTCCACCAAAACAGGCAGTAATTTCAGGTGGTCTTTTCAAACAGCTCTTACACTAAAAGGGCTTTATCATTTTCAATTTCATAGTATTATTCCAACCTCAGTGTGTGAAAATACACAGAGTGGACTAAACTTTAAGAACACCAGCACTCTACACACACGCTCCAAGACAAAGAAGGTGAATCGAGGTGAAAGCTATGATTCCTTATTGATGTCACTTGTTAAATCCACTTCAAACAGTGTACATGAAGGGGAGGAGACGGGTGAAATAAGGACTTTCAAGCCTCGAGACAAGTGAGACATGGATTGTGCTTGTGTGCCATTCAGAGGGTGAATGAGCAAGACAAAAGATTTAAGTGCCTTTGAACGGGTTATGGTAGTAGGTGCCTGGCGCACCGGTTTGACTGTGTCAAGAACTACAACGCTGCTGGGTCTTTCACGCTCAACAGTTTCCTGTGTGTATCAAGAATGGTGCACCACCCAAAGGACATCCAGCCAACTTGACACAACTGTGGGAATCATTGGAATCAACATTTGACACCTTGTAGGGTCCATGCCCAGACACCTTGTAGGGTCCATGCCCAGACACCTTGTAGGGTCCATGCCCAGACGGATTGAGGCTGTTATGAGGGCAAAAGGTGTTCCAAATGTTTTGTACACTCAGTGCAGTGGACACACCCAGTGCAGTGGACATACCCTGTGCAGTGGACACACCCAGTGCAGTGTACATTAAACACTGCACTGGGCCTTTAACACCGGCACGCTATTGACTGCCATTGAACTGTTAATCAATTCTTGAAAAGCAGAAGCATGTCACTGCTGAGGAAAGCCCATGCGTCTACATTGTTACATCATACTCTCAGGCAGCCTCCACACAATAGCAGAAACCCAGGTCAAAACAGGTCACCTGACATCACACATACAGTGCCTTGCGAAAGTATTCGGCCCCCTTGAACTTTGCGACCTTTTGCCACATTTCAGGCTTCAAACATAAAGATATAAAACTGTATTTTTTGTGAAGAATCAACAACAAGTGGGACACAATCATGAAGTGGAACGACATTTATTGGATATTTCAAACTTTTTTAACAAATCAAAAACTGAAAAATTGGGAGTGCAAAATTATTCAGCCCCTTTACTTTCAGTGCAGCAAACTCTCTCCAGAAGTTCAGTGAGGATCTCTGAATGATCCAATGTTGACCTAAATGACTAATGATGATAAATACAATCCACCTGTGTGTAATCAAGTCTCCGTATAAATGCACCTGCACTGTGATAGTCTCAGAGGTCCGTTAAAAGCGCAGAGAGCATCATGAAGCACAAGGAACACACCAGGCAGGTCCGAGATACTGTTGTGAAGAAGTTTAAAGCCGGATTTGGATACAAAAAGATTTCCCAAGCTTTAAACATCCCAAGGAGCACTGTGCAAGCGATAATATTGAAATGGAAGGAGTATCAGACCACTGCAAATCTACCAAGACCTGGCCGTCCCTCTAAACTTTCAGCTCATACAAGGAGAAGACTGATCAGAGATGCACCCAAGAGGCCCATGATCACTCTGGATGAACTGCAGAGATCTACAGCTGAGGTGGGAGACTCTGTCCATAGGACAACAATTAGTCGTATATTGCACAAATCTGGCCTTTATGGAAGAGTGGCAAGAAGAAAGCCATTTCTTAAAGATATCCATAAAAAGTGTTGTTTAAAGTTTGCCACAAGCCACCTGGGAAACACACCAAACATGTGGAAGAAGGTGCTCTGGTCAGATGAAACCAAAATTGAACTTTTTGGCAACAATGCAAAACGTTATGTTTGGCGTAAAAGCAACACAGCTCATCACCCTGAACACACCATCCCCACTGTCAAACATGGTGGTGGCAGCATCATGGTTTGGACCTGCTTTTCTTCAGCAGGGACAGGGAAGATGGTTAAAATTGATGGGAAGATGGATGGAGCCAAATACAGGACCATTCTGGAAGAAAACCTGATGGAGTCTGCAAAAGACCTGAGACTGGGACGGAGATTTGTCTTCCAACAAGACAATGATCCAAAACATAAAGCAAAATCTACAATGGAATGGTTCAAAAATAAACATATCCAGGCGTTAGAATGGCCAAGTCAAAGTCCAGACCTGAATCCAATCGAGAATCTGTGGAAAGAACTGAAAACTGCTGTTCACAAATGCTCTCCATCCAACCTCACTGAGCTCGAGCTGTTTTGCAAGGAGGAATAGGAAAAAAATTCAGTCTCTCGATGTGCAAAACTGATAGAGACATACCCCAAGCGACAAAGTATTAACTTAAGCAAAAGGTCGCAAAGTTCAAGGGGGCCGAATACTTTCGCAAGGCACTGTACATGTGTCACGCAGGGGAGGCTGGTAGGAGGAGTTATAGGAGGATGGGCTCACTGTAATGGCTGGAATGGAATAAATGGAATCAAACACAAACATGTAAACCACATGTGTGACTGTTCCATTTACTCCATTCCAGCCATTACAATGAGCCCGTCCTCCTATAGCTCCTCCTACCAGCCTCCTCTGGCGCGAGGAAAACAATAGGCCAAGCTAGCTCTCCCTTCTCTGATCTCTTTGGCTCTGACCGTTTGCACGCTGATACTGAAACAGCCTCCAACCTCCATCAATCAAATGGAAAGATGCTGTTGTAGCGGTGATAGCCAGAAACCTGGAGCAGTCCGTCTGACAGAGCCCATTTCTCCGTTGATAGCATGGTTGCTACACTTCAGTAGAGGCTCATCAAGCATCTCTTGCTAGATCATTAGCTAAGGGTGAAGCTACAGTCGTAAGCCGGCGCTAGATGATGTCATTCGACATGTGGTAAGATGGACACAGATATATGTTACCACACTACAGGCACTACATGGGCTCCAGAGTGGCATAGCGGTCTAATGATCTGCATCTCAATGTAAGAGGTTTCACTACAGTCCCTGGTTTGAATCCAGTTTGTATCTGGCTGTGATTGGGAGTCACATACGGCGGCGCACAATTGGCCCAGTGTCGTCTGCGTTTGGCCGTTGTAGACCGTCATTGTAAACAAGAATTTGTTCTTAACTGACTTGCCTAGTTAAATTACTTTTTTTTTACATTAAAAAGGCCAAAACCACACATTCAGTTTCTAATCCATTCCAGGAAATTTGCAAACACAGATATTTTACAACTGGATGACTTTGTAATTCTACAGAGGAAATCAAGGAGATTGCATGAAGTTTTATGGTGTCACGGTACATTAAATCTCTCTACATATTAACACATTGATAGTCTCAGAGTCAAATTGGTTCGAAGCTGAAATCATAATGGAGGATGAAGTTTGTCAGGCAAAATGGAGACAGTGGTAAAAGCTTATGTGCTGCGTTAATTGAGCCCATTTAGTGCTTGGACCCATACTGATTTGAGTTTAATGGCCTGGGGGAATTGCCATAAAAACAAGCCGGGTGAAAGGTTGAAGATTGGGTGTATTGAAGAGGCCTGGGTGAAGACAGGGCGAGGACCACGGCTCACTGGGGTACTGTCGTTGCTGTGGCCCAGACACACATGAAATAACCCTACAGATGAGTCCTCAATCACCAAAACAACATGTACTCTCTGCTGCAGTGGTATTCTGATGAATGGGACCGTTTGAAACAGCGTGCAGCTCATCTTGAGGTCCCGTAAATATCTATTTTCCTGCACTCACTCTGCATATTTCATTCCCCTCCACCACAGCATGATACTCATCTGCTAAACGCTGCTCTTATTTACAAAAATATTTTTTGTAGTATTTTAATATGTTAAAATCCGCATTCATTAGCAATGGTTACATGTTTGCAAACTAAATGAAATGATGTGACAGGTTCCCCACATTGGGGAACTGTAATAGAACATTCAGTATCTTATCTACAGCCCAGAGTACTATTATTACATAATGATAAACCTTATGCCAAATAAAACATGCTGCAGAATTGTTTTACTACTCAATCTCAAATGCAAACTACAATCATTATTGTTAAACCCTGGTCGTTTACATCAAGTGCCTGGAGTGGGCTGTCAATTCTTCTGAACCCCATTAATTTCCCATTCACAGCACACAACCCATTACGCCCCCATTCATAACACACCTGCAGGAAGAGTGTTTGAGAGTGTGACACCTGAGAGCAGTGTAGCACTGAGGTGACGACAAGGGATTGGCGCTATAAAATTACTCATTCACAGTCCAAGACATTTCTCGATTGATTCTACTGAGAATACTCCCACCCATTTCATATTCAGAGCAGCAAAGTAAAATATTCGGAGGCCTATGCAACAGTATGTGGGTAGTAGAAGTCGATATGGAACTGGTGATGATGCTCTTGCAGTATATAAAGGTTAAGTAGTATAACAACATCCAAACACTTACCCTAGTGTTGTCATGGTGACAATGGTGTACCAGAAGGAGGCGGGGATGCTGGAAAACGTGGTTCCCTTGGTGCCTTTCTCAGCATAGAACATGACGGTGGCGAAGATGATGACAGCCATGGTGAGAGAGAAGAGGAGGAAGCCCAGCTCCGAGGCGCAGGCCTGCAGAGTGCAGCCTAGGATGCGCAGGCCCTGAGAGTGGCGGGAGAACTTGAAGATTCGGAATACCCGGAAGACTCGCAGGGTAACAAAGGCCCCGCTGACTTCTTCGTTCTCGGGCATGACAAGGCCGATGTAGAAGGGCAAGATGGCCACCACGTCAATCACGCTCATCACTGAACGTGCAAAATCACAGCGGCTGGGGGCAGCATACAGCCTCATGAGGTACTCGCAGGAGAAAATAAGCACACAGGCCGTGTCCAAACAAGAGAAGGCCACAGAAAACTTCTCACCACACGGCAGGTCCTTTATACTCCCTTTGAGTGGTCGACAGGGAACCGTTTCCACAACGTTGGCAATAACAGACACGGCGATGAAGAAGCCGGTGACGTAGTAGAACACCAGGGCCATGGTGGAGGTGTGAGGGTTCTCGAAGGCCCTCCACAGCTTATCACGTAACGTGGCGTCTGGGGGCAGGGGAGCGTCTCCGGCATTCTCTGCCTCTGTGTCCTCAGCCAAACGCTCCTGGTTCTCCTTCTTACGATCCCGGTACTCCTCCATACAGCAGTCACCTATGATCTCAGGTATTATGCCATAGAAAGCCAGCTCCTCCTCAAAGGCCTGAATGCATTCATGTCGGGGATAGTGTAGCTTGCCTGTTCTAAAAAAGTTGAGAATATGGCGAAACATCTCTGGATCCCTGTCAAAGAAATATTCCTGAGTTTCCTCATTGTAGAAAAACTCCTTTTCTGAGCTGCCTAGAAGGGTGTCCGGATAACGGTCCAATGTGTTCTTCCATGTCTGGAAGCGTAGTCCACTCACATTAACAAACAGGATCTCATCACTGCGACTTGTTTTGTCCACAGGAGGCTTGGGCATGGTCTGTTGGGCCAGTGGTAGCCAGCCCACGGCTGCTGCCCGAGCAAAGGGCATCCATGTTGCAACTCCAGCAGCCATTTTGTTTAGTAGCTTATGTTTCAGGAGTAAACGGGATGTTGAGTAATGGTACAGAGAGTCTCTAGGTACTTGATGGTTATTTCTGGGTCTTCTCTGATCAGAAGGAAAACGATAGGTATATCCAATCTAATCATCCGTCTGAACTGAAGGCCTCAACAACCAGATTGGCTTGCCTCCATTCCCAGTCTGTCAATTTGTTTGTGCATCAGTTTCAACAGGAGAGGGAGAAATGATGCCGGGAGAGAGATGACAGTGTTTTCATTGTCAAAGAAAAGGGTCACGGCAGTTGTGGGCTGAACAATGGTCAGGCCATTGGAATAGTTCAGGAAAACTTACTCTCATTCATAAAACATCAGACTATTGACCTCTCATCTAAGTAATAGCACAGTGATATTGTAGAACAATACTGTATATGGCTTTTCAGTCGTGTTTAAACAGACTTCCAGAGAACTAGTGGTTGAAGTCTCCGGCCTTTGCTTGCTGCCTCGCCTCTCTCAGAAGACAGATTGGTTGCAGTGCTGTGGTTTTCAACTTCCTATTAAATTGTGATGATGTTCCCCGAAGATGCAAGATAGACACATTTTTCTCTTGCTTTTTTTCTCTCCCTTGCAGTGTTGCTCTCCAACTTTGATTATGGGATGGCTCTCTTTGTCCCTTAGTTTCTCTATCCCTCTCTCTCAAATGCACAACCAAACCTTAAGTGTACTGGATTTCTCCGATGTCTGAGAGGCCTTCTGAATGGAAAAGTTAGAGTCTTAGGCGTTTCTACCCCTTGTATGGTGGTCCCTTTTTTATACCTGTCAAGACACACAACACACACAACTTAGATATTGAGCAGCACAGGCTGTAAAGGCACGGTATGCTACATCTATTTGTGTCACAGCTTGGGTGAACTGCTTAAAAGTCTGAGCATAAAAATACAAAACAAAGAGGTTCCTCACAAAGGAAACTTTGAAGTTGACCACGTTTGAATGGTATTTAGAACCCAGACCAAACAGTTGTACCAATATAAAAACAATCCTTATACTTAAATGTCCATTTTGCAATAATTGTCAATCTGTACAGAGCCTCAACCCAAATAAGCACTGTGCCCCTTTGATCTTTAAACACATTATGCATCAACCACACAACTGTACCTCTTCAGTATCAACCCACAAAGGGATTATGCTTTCAATGTGTCATAACATAAATAATGCTGAATTGAATTTCAATATAAAAAAGGTTACCATTAAATCCCGAGATTCAATTACTATATTTTGTTTTGAATTTAAATGTCACTCTTCTAAACAAGAGAGGTGTTAGGGTGTATCCATGAAACATCTAGTCTGCCTTGTGAGGGAGTTGGAGTGTATCCAGACCCGTCTCTAACCAACAGACCCGTCACTCTAACCAACAGACCCGTCTCTAACCAACAGACCCGTCATTCTAACCAACAGACCCGTCACTCTAACCAACAGACCCGTCTCTAACCAACAGACCCATCTCTAACCAACAGACCCGTCTCTAACCAACAGACCCGTCACTCTAACCAACAGACCTGTCTCTAACCAACAGACCTGTCTCTAACCAACAGACCCGTCACTCTAACCAACAGACCCGTCTCTAACCAACAGACCCGTCCCTAACCAACAGACCCAGACCCGTCATTCTAACCAACAGACCCGTCACTCTAACCAACAGACCCGTCTCTAACCAACAGACCCGTCTCTAACCAACAGACACTCTAACCAACAGACCTGTCTCTAACCAACAGACCCGTCTCTAACCAACAGACCCGTCTCTAACCAACAGACCCGTCTCTAACCAACAGACCCGTCATTCTAACCAACAGTCACTCTAACCAACAGACCAACAGTCCACTCTAACCAACAGACCCGTCTCTAACCAACAGATTCTAACCAACAGACCCGTCCCTAACCAACAGACCCGTCATTCTAACCAACAGACCCGTCACTCTAACCAACAGACCCGTCACTCTAACCAACAGACCTGTCTCTAACCAACAGACCTGTCTCTAACCAACAGACCCGTCCCTCTAACCAACAGACCCGTCCCTCTAACCAACAGACCCGTCACTCTAACCAACAGACCCGTCATTCTAACCAACAGACCCGTCCCTCTAACCAACAGACCCGTCCCTCTAACCAAAAGACCTGTCTCTAACCAACAGACCTGTCTCTAACCAACAGACCTGTCTCTAACCAACAGACCCGTCCCTCTAACCAACAGACCCGTCTCTAACCAACAGACCCGTCACTCTAACCAACAGACCCGTCCCTCTAACCAACAGACCCATCTCTAACCAACAGACCCGTCCCTCTAACCAACAGACCTGTCTCTAACCAACAGACCCATCTCTAACCAACAGACCCGTCCCTAACCAACAGACCCGTCCCTCTAACCAACAGACCCGTCCCTAACCAACAGACCCAATTCTAACTAACAGACCCGTCTCTAACCAACAGACCCATCTCTAACCAACAGACCTGTCTCTAACCAACAGACAGGTGACCCAACCCAGAAGCATAACTGTGTACAAGATGTTCCCCCAATCAAAAATCAATAAGACACTATAAGACAGCATTCCTGCTGCAGTGGACAGGAATTAGATCCAAAACAGCTACTAGAGTAAACAAAAACATAGCAATCTCACATATCAGTCGAGTACTAATGGTTAGTCTACAAGTTAAATGAGGCTTTCTCGCTGTGTTCACTTAGCCTTCTATGTAACGTGTTACTTTAATGTGCTCCTCATGTTACTGTGCTCCTCATGTTAATGTGCTCCTCATGTTACTGTGCTCCTCAAGTTGATGTGCTCCTCATGTTACTGTGCTCCTCATGTTACTGTGCTCCTCATGTTGATGTGCTCCTCATGTTACTGTGCTCCTCATGTTGATGTGCTCCTCATGTTAATGTGTTCCTCATGTTACTGTGCTCCTCATGTTGATGTGCTCCTCATGTTAATTTGCTCCTCATGTTAATGTGCTCCTCATGTTGTTGCTTACAACAACATGGCCACTCAGTCAAATTAAAATTAAATATGAAATATCCCTAAGGAAAAGGCATAATTTTAACTAAAGTATCGTTAGACTAGCACTTAAATTCAGGTAAGGATGAATAAATAAATAAAATATGTATTGTAGAGTATGTTATGTGCATCTGAATAACATACATCTGAATGACTCTTGAAGTTATGTGTCTGTTCCATTACTATCTGGAGAAATGAAGATCATAGCTACTTACCATGCATTACAGCTGAAGACAATGTAGGATGAAGGGTCCAATGTATCAGAAAAGATAAAGCAAAGGCAATAGGAGATTTAAAACCAGGCATGAACAAGCCCCTCTCCTGGAATGGAACCATATCGCACACCGGATAGTGGGGGAGTGATTCTCATGCTTTGCCTTAGCTCCACTCTCTCCTCTCACTCAGCACTGTGACTCCGCTTGCTCTCACTCTCTCCAACTCTACCTCTCATTTGCTTGCTCAACCCTCCCCCCACCCTCTCTATTGTGCTCTCCCTCTCTCCGATCACACATACTCACCTCCATAACCAATGAAGAACACAGAACAGAATACATGTACAGTTAAGTCATTTAGCAGACGCTCTTATCCAGAGCGACTTACAGGAGCAACTAGGGTTAAGTGCCTTGCTCGAGGGCACATCGAACATGTTTTGTCACCTCGTCAGATCAGGGATTCAAACCAGCAACCTTTCATTTAGTGGCCTAACACTCTTGACCACTAGACTACCTGCCGCCATTAGGCTGATAGGAAACAAAGATAATGTTATTTGATATACCAAAAGTCTACAGACTGTTCAGAGTGTTTTTGAATGCACCATAGCTAATGAAGTTTGACTCAGCAGTTTTACTGGGGGAATACACTTCATATTTTATACTCAGTCTCGACCCATTCCTAAAGATTTTGTTTTCCTACAGTATTTATAGGGCAGCTTGATTAGAAAGCAATAGGAGTGGAATTTCAGGCCATGTTTAAGCTTTAATACCTAGCCAGAGAAGAAGAAGACAAGACAGGGCGGCTCCGTAAGGTTGGGAATAGTAATGATCTTAATCATTATGGCCCCATTTCAAGGCGTCCTTGTCTAGCTAAGATTCCTGAATCCTTAGTTGATGTATCTGAGAAATTAATTTTGAATGTAAACCAATCAGGAATTTGGCCTGGGCACAGCACTATTACAGCTACCACTTTAGTTGTTATAAATCTTAGACACTCAAAGGAAATGTGCTGCTTTGTTTGTGGACTTGTCAAAAGCTTTTTATACTGTTGATCATGCTATTTTATTGAACAAGTTGTCCTTGATAGGCCCGAGGTCTGACTCCTGTTCATGTTTTAATGATTATCTTAGTGACAGAACTCAGGCCATCATGATTGATGGGGTTACGTCTGAATTTCTTGATGTACTTAAAGGTGTACCACAGGGGTCAATTTTGGGACCAGTTTTCTTCACTATTAATATAAAAACTATTGGTCAATCTGTTAAAAATGTGAAACTTAATCTATATATGTGGATGATACTATTATGTATGCTGTTGCCCAGACTGTTGATCTGGCTGTGTCAAAACTACACTCAGATTTTATAGCTAATAATAATAATAATAATAATATATGCCATTTAGCAGACGCTTTTATCCAAAGCGACTTACAGTTATGTGTGCATACATTCTACGTATGGGTGGTCCCGGGGATCGAACCCACTACCCTGGCGTTACAAGCACCATGCTCTACCAACTGAGCTACAGAAGGACCACATGCAGGAATTCCTTGCTGATTTAAAACTTTGCCCGCTTTACGGGCAAAACGGAATACATGATGTTTTTAAACTCTCGTAAGAATGTTTCAGATGAACTACATGTTCACTCATTAGATGGCTCTCGAAATCAAAGTGTTCCTGCATATAAATACTTAGGTATTTGGATTGATATGGATTTGACATTTAAAAAACATTTAGATAAGCTGGTTAAGAAGCTAAGATTTAAAACTAGCTTTTTCTTCAAAAACAAAACGTGCCTCTCTCTTAGCAGTAGAAAGCAGGTTATTCAGTCAACCTTTTTTATCTGTTCTTGATTATGGTGATATTATTTATTAAAGTGAATCTGCTACTACTCTTAAATGTTGTATGACATCTACCATAGTGCCCTTTGTTTTTTATTTAAAGGTGACAGTTTTGAAATTCACCACAGCAATCCTATATCAAAAGGTTGGCTGGACTTCGCTAAAGACCCACAGATCTCTACATTACTCCCTTTTTGCTTACAAGGCCCTACTTCATAAACTTCCGTCTTTTCTAACTTTTCTGTTGAAGTATAGACACCTGATTGTCTAACACATTCACAGGGTTGAGGATCCTAGGGTCTCCCCCGAGCTAGATAAATCTGCTTTTAGTTTTAATGCACCGTATTGATGGAATAAAATTGTTAAAAAAACATTTAATCTTGATGTTCTGGTGACTTTCAGGCAATATAAAGCATTGATTGGGTATAACGTTCTGTTTGTCTGTTGAAGGAGAAGAGGACCAAAACGCAGCATGGTATGTATCCATAATATATTTTAATGAAATATCACTGGACACAGAAAACAAAAGGAACAAGAGAAATAAATGAAAACCGACAGTCCCGTGTGGAACAAACACTGACACAGAAAAATAATCACCCACCAAAACACAGGTGGGAAAAGGCTACCTAAGTATGATTCTCAATCAGAGACAACGAACAACACATGCCTCTGATTGAGAACCATACTAGGCCAAACACGTAGAAAATATAACCTAGAAAAAGAACATAGACAACCCACCCCAACTCACGCCCTGACCAACCTAACACAAAGACATAAAAAGAAACTAAGGTCAGAACGTTGGGGACTTATTTGTAGAGGAATGTAACTGTTTTTCTGGATGATTTGTGATGTTGTATTTGTGCTTCCCATGACTGTGTTTTTTATTTTAATGTGTGTGTATACAGTACATCCGGAAAGTATTCAGACCAATTGACTTGACTTTCCACATTTTGTTACATTACAGCCTTATTCAAAAATGGATTGAATTTGTTTTCCCCCCCTCATCAATCTACACATAATACACCATAATGACAAAGCATCAGCAAGTTCTTATACATTTTTGCAAATGTATATATATTTTTTAAGTTGTCAAAAGTTTATGAAAAGCTGTCATTATGGCAAAAAGTGGCTATTTGAAGAATCTCAAATATAAAATATATTTTGATTTGTTTTACACTTTTTTGGTTACTACATGATTCCATATGTGTTATTTCATAGTTTTGATGTCTTCACTATTATTCTACAATGTAGAAAATAATCAAAATAAAGAAAAACCCTTGAATGAGTAGGCGTTCTAAAACTTTTGACTGGTAGTGTAAGTATTCAGACCCTTCACTCAGTACTTTGGTGAAGGACATTTGGCAGCGATTACAGCCTAGAGTCTTCTTGGATATGACGCTACAAGTTTGGTAAACCTGTATTTGGGAAGTTTTTCCCATTTTTCTCTGCAGATCCTCTCAAGCTCTGTGATGGGGCGCGTCGCTGCACAGCTATTTTTAGGTCTCGTCAGAGATGTTCGACCGGGTACAAGTCTGGGCTCTGGCTGGGCCACTCAAGGACATTCAGACTTGTCCCTAAGCCACTCCTGCATTGTCTTGGCTGTGTGCCTAGGGTCTTTGTCCTGTTGGAAGGTGAACCTTCACCCCAGTCTGAGGTCCTGAGAGTTCTGGAGCAGGTTTTCATACAGGATCTCTTTGTACTTTGCTCCGTTCATCTTTCCCTCGATCCTGACTAGTCTCCCAGTCCCTGCCACTGAAAAACATCCCCAAAGCATTATGCTACCACCACCATGCTTCACCGTAGGGATAGTGCCAGGTTTCCTCGAGATGTGACGCTTTTCATTCAGGCCAAAGAGTTCAATCTTGGTTTCATCAGACCAGAGGATCTTGTTTCTCATGGTCTGAGAGTCTTTAGCTGCCTTTTGGCAAACTCCAAGTGGGTTGTCATGTGCATTTTACTGAGGAGTGGCTTCTGTCTGGCCACTGTACCATAAAGGCCTGATTGGTGGAGTACTACAGAGATGGTTGTTCTTCTGGAAGGTTCTCGCATCTCCACAGAGGAACTCTGGAGCTCTGTCAGAGTGACCACCGAGTTCTTGGTCACCTCCCTGGCCAAGGCCCTTCTCTCTCGATTGCTCAGTTTGGCTGGGCGGCCAGCTCGAGGAAAAGTCTTGCTGGTTCCAAACTTCTTCCATTTAAGAATTATGGAGGCCACTGTGTTCTTGTGGACCTTCAATGCAGCAGACATTTGTAGGTCCCCTTCCCCAGATCTGTGCCTCGACACAATCCTGTCTTGGAGCTCTATGGACAATTCCTCATGGCTTGGTTTTTGCTCTGACATGCACTGCCAACTGTGGGACCTTATATAGACAGGTGTGTGCCTTTCGAAAGCATGTCCAATCAATTGAATTTAGCACAGGTGGACTACAATCAAGTTGTAGAAACATCTCAAGGATGATCAATGGAAACAGGATGCACCTGAGCTCAATTTCGAGTCTCATAGCAAAGGGTCACCAGTCTCAACGTCAGCAGTGAAGAGGCAACTCCGGGATGCTGGCCTTCTAGTCCAGAGTTGCAAAGGAAAAGCCATATCTCAGACTGGCCAATAAAACGAAAAGATTAAGATGGGCCAGTCATCTCGTAGTCATCTCTTCACTTGACGTTGAGACTGGTGTTTTGCAGGTACTATTTAATGAAGCTACCAGTTGAGGACTTGTGAGGCGTCTGTTTCTCAAACTAGACACTCTAATGTACTCGTCCTCTTTCTCAGTTGTGCACCAGGGCCTCCCACTCCTCTTTCTATTCTGGTTAGAGACAGTTTGCGCTGTTCTGTGAAGGGAGTAGTACACAGCCTTGTACGAGATCTTCAGTTTCTTGGCAATTTCTTGCATGGAATAACCTTCATTTCCCAGAACAATAATAGACCGACGATTTTCAGAAGAAAGTTATTTGCTTCTGGCCATCTTGAGCCTGTAATCGAACCCACAAATGCTGATGCTCCAGATATTCAACTCGTCTAAAGAAGGCCAGTTTTATTGCATATTTAATCAGAACAACATTTTTCAACTGTGCTAACATCATTGCAAAAGGGTTTTCTAATGATCAATTAGCCTTTTAAAATGATAACCTTGGATTAGCTAACACAACGTGCCATTGGAACACAGGAGTGATGGTTGCTGATAATGGACCTCTGTACGTCTTTGTAGATATTCCATAAAAAAATCTCCCGTTTCCAGCTACAATAGTCATTTACAACATTAACTGTATATATATTATTATATAATGTGTATATTTATGTCTTATCATACAGGGCACATTTGAAAACGAGACCAATTTCTCAATGTCTTCACTGTTAAAATAAAGTTATGTGGTGTCATGTTTGCCCTACCACTTACAAATACAAAATTCATGTTCAAATAGCTCTCACTATATCCTACCTGGATACTGTGCTTGGACAACATTTTTAATTAGACAAATGAATGGCTGAAGAGAAAAGGTAACAACGTTCACAGACACAGCCTGAGGAGGAACATATAGGATCAACAGCATCCTAATAAGAACATGAAGAAACAGTATTACAAACACAAGCTGTGGTCATTCTATTCCCTCACTTGAATTATTAATGTGGGCAAAAGCTGCATTCAGCACTCTGACATTCATTCAACCTACCATTTACAACTAGCCAATGACCATTGACCAAAACAAACATACAGCACAATCCCACGTGTGTGAATGGGATCACCATTTAATGCAACTGTACTGAAATATTGGTTAATTCTGCAACAATAATGGGACTTGATTCTGTTAACATCAATAAAATGTAAATAAAATATATATACTGGATATATACATAATAATATATATATATAATGCACATCGTACAAAAAGTCACATTATACAACGTTCTCAGAATATGAGAAGAGTACACACGTAATGATCGGTCATATGTACCTGCAGGAAGCTTGTGAGGTATTGAACTGCACAGCAATCAGATATGGGTCTGTTTGCCTTTGAAACCGTCACCGGAAAGGATCTGGAGCTGATGAACTATTTTGTGGATTCTCTGTTTCTATTTTTATGCCCACTTGTTTATTTTCAATGATAGCACAGCCATTACAGAGTACATGTGACTCTCCTGGTCTAATTAAGTGGTGGAAATGTGTTCTTTGGGGCATGAGGACCAAAACGGATGTAAATTGTATACTTCTTTGTGATTATCCTCAATGAGTATTAATCAAGTGTGTCATTTGTATGTGTACCTTGTTTTAAATGATCAAATAAACTAAACTAAACTAGGTAATTGTGACTGAAATACTATAAGAATGGCCCCAAGACACCAACATGGATTCTTCACTGTGTTAGGTATTGATTTATAGGGGGTCGATATCCCTGCCTTCAATAGTGAATACAAACACAACAAATGCATTTAACTACCGAGAGAGGGAAAGCACGGCAGAGGCACTTCGTCCAAGGAAGATGGCTGAATTGCATTAAGGTGAATGACTTGATAGTGATTGAGGCTGCATAAAGACTCACTGCTCAAACGAATATTAATGGCAATCATGGCAGTTAGTTAAAGGAAGAGTTTCTCTATTCCAATCAGTGAAGTAGTGACATAATAATCAAATGGAGGGCTTTTCATTGAAGTCAAATTTCATTGGCTGCTTCTGCAGTCTGTATTATCTTGTTAATATTTCAACAATCTCAGTGCTGTCCTGTGCAGAGTGGAAACAATGAGATGGAGAAAACTGTTGAAGTGAATTTTTAAAAAGTGGATAAGGAATGATGATGGGAAAAGAGGAGCTCATTGGCCAGTCTCTACCTGTCCCTGTAGCTGTCTGATGGCTAGTCTCTAACTGCCTCTGTAGCTGTCTGATGTCTAGTCTCTACCTGTCCCTGTAGCTGTCTGATGGCTAGTCTCTAACAGCCTCTGTAGCTGTCTGATGTCTAGTCTCTACCTGTCCCTGTAGCTGTCTGATGGCTAGTCTCTAACTGCCTCTGTAGCTGTCTGATGTCTAGTCGCTACCTGTTCCTGTAGCTGTCTGATGGCTAGTCTTTAACTGCCTCTGTAGTTGTCTGATGTCTAGTCTCTACCTGTCCCTGTAGCTGTCTGATGGCTAGTCTCTACCTGTTTCTGTAGATATATGATGGCTATTATCTCCCTGCCTCTGTAGCTGTTTGATGGCTAGTCTCTACCTGCCCCTGTAGCCATGTGATGGCTGGTCTCTGCCTTCCCCTGTAGCCATGTGTTGGCTAGTCTCTACCTGCCCCTGTAGCCATGTGATGGCTAGTCTCTACCTGCCCCTGTAACCATGTGATGGCTAGTCTCTACCTTCCCCTGTAGCCATGTGATGGCTAGTCTCTACCTGCCCCTGTAGCCATGTGATGGCTAGTCTCTACCTGCCCCTGTAGCCATGTGATGGCTGGTCTATACCTGCCGCTGTAGCCATGTGATGGCTAGTCTCTACCTGCCCCTGTCGCCATGTGATGGCTAGTCTCTACCTGCCCCTGTAGCCATGTGATGGCTAGTCTCTACCTGCCCCTGTAGCCATGTGATGGCTGGTCTCTACCTGCCCCTGTAGCCATGTGATGGCTGGTCTCTGCCTTCCCCTGTAGCCATGTGTTGGCTAGTCTCTACCTGCCCCTGTAGCCATGTGATGGCTAGTCTCTACCTGCCCCTGTAGCCATGTGATGGCTAGTCTCTACCTTCCCTTGTAGCCATGTGATGGCTAGTCTCTACCTGCCCCTGTAGCCATGTGATGGCTAATCTCTACCTGAGCCTGTAGCCATGTGATGGCTAGTCTCTACCTGCCCCTGTAGCCATGTGATGGCTAGTCTCTACCTGCCCCTGTAGCCATGTGATGGCTAGTCTCTACCTGCCCCTGTCGCCATGTGTTGGCTAGTCTCTACCTTCCCCTGTAGCCATGTGATGGCTAATCTCTACCTGACCCTGTAGCCATGTGATGGCTAGTCTCTACCTGCCCCTGTAGCCATGTGATGGCTAGTCTCTACCTGCCCCTGTAGCTGCCTGATGTCTGTGTTGGTGTTCCTCTGTAACAGTTACTGTATGACCTCTTAATTTTTTGGTTGGGTCTGGCTTGGTTTGGTCTGGCTTGGCTTGGTCTGGCCGGGTTTGGTTGGGTCTGGCTTGGTTTGGTCTGGCTTGGCTTGGTCTGGCCGGGTTTGGCTGGGTCTGGCTTGGTCTGGCTGGGTCTGGCTTGGTCTGGCTGGGTCTGGCTGGGTTCGCCTTGTGTGGTTCACTGGGCTTTCACCTCCTGTTCTCCAGGGACGTTTGGTGGCTGGCTTTACATTCTTGTTAACTCAACTAAGAGTCCTCAGCTCCCATCACATCCACCAACACATTCCTCCCTCTTTTCCTTCACTGTAATGTTTAGTAACCTGGTTAGAAATGGGCCCTTGACACTTTTTCATTTTCCATTCAGTGATGTTATGTTAAAATATTAGAGCAGTACTACGCAGCCTAATGACCCTATTCTTCATACAGTACATGAAGAGTCATTATACTTGCCATCCGAGCACCATGCATGTTGGCCTGTAGCTGAGACCAGTGTATGTTTCATGTTTAATTTATCTCCACCTTTCTATGAATGATTTACAGAGAGGTTTAAAAAGCTCTCCTGTGCATATAGCACTTCATTCCATCACTTCAAACGCTCACTCAGCTTCGTCTAACAGCAGGCTATACGGCTTTACTTGGGATTTTTCCTCGTATCCATACTAACCTCTACATTAACACTTCCTGGCCCGCTATCCAGGAAAGAAACCATGCTGAAATATATGCCCACTTGCTTTTCGACCACGCAGTTACAATTCCTTCACTATTAATCATAGCATTTTCCAATGTTCATAAACATGTAGTACACTTATGGTTTACTGTGAAATGTGTTTGGCTTATGCCCTTTTTACACCCGTCTCTATTTCATACTAGTTCAAATCACCCGAAAGACACAAGGACTAAAATTGAATTATCCACCTATAATACTAAAACAGCGACAGTATGTGTGATGCATACAATCGAAAGTAAAGGCCTTTGAGACCTTTATATAACTCTGTTTCCCAGAACATGTTAGTCTGGTGAAATAGGGACCAAGTGTATATAATTTAAGATTCATAAATGAAATATGAGGAGCTCACATAGACTGGGTAGAATTCAGACACAAAGTTATGAGTTTAAAGCTATGAAATGGAAATGTGTCTGAAATTGCATTTGAAAGCACTCTCAAAATTCTGAGTGCCACCTCAAAAATCTGCTCATCCTCTGGGAGGACAGCCAGTGGAACAAAAACAAATCACTATTCATAGCGACTAACAATAATTTTTTTTTTTTTTTTACCTCAGCACAGATAATGTTTATAGTGTACATACTGTGGATTCATGTAAATTCTTCGCCTGTGTTTTATGTTTTTCATCTACCCAGCCAACGCTGCTGTCCCATGTATAAAGAGACATTATAAACAAGGTAATTCGAGCCCTGAATGCTGATTGGCTGACAGCCGTGGTATATCAGAACATATACCAGGGCATGACAAAACTTTTATTTTAAGTGTTCTAATTATGTTGGTAACCTGTTTAAAATAGCAATAAGGCACCTCAGGGGTTTGTGGTATATGGCCAATATACCACGGCTAAGGGCTGTATCCAGGCACTACACGTTGCGTCGTACAAAAGAACAGCCCTTAGCCAGGCCAAGGATTGGGCGGCAGGTAGCCTAGTGGTCAACGTGTTGGGCCAGTAACCGATCGGTTGCTAGATCGAATCCTTTAGCTGACAAGGTACAAATCTGTCGATCTGCCCCTGAACAAGGCAGTTAACTCACTGTTCCTAGGTTTTCATTGTAAATAAGAATTTGTTCTTAACTGATTTGCCTGGTGAAATAAAAATAACTAAAAATGACCACACCCCATGCCTTATTGCTTAATTCAACACTGGACACTTTGTTTCTTTTAATACCGTTTTCACAGTGTGTATTTACATACTGCATTCTTCACATACTGTATCTCATTCTAATATACACTGAGTGTACAAAATATTAAGAAGACCTGCTCTTTTTGTGACATAGCTTTCACCTGGATTCACCTGGTCAGTCGATGGTCCCATGTCTCTTGTTAAATCCACTTCAATCAGTGTAGATGAAGGGGGAGGAGACAGGTTAAAGAAGGATTTTTAATCCTGGAGACAACTGAGACATGGATTGTGTATGTTTGCCATTCAAACGGTGAATGGGCAAGATAAAAAATGTCAGTGCCTTTGAACGGGGTATTGTGGTAGGTGCCGGGCTGTTACGGACTGTTACGGGCTGTTACGGCTGTTACGGGCTGTTACGGGCTGTTACTGTCATGTTTTGTCATTTATTATCTTGTCTTGTCCCTGTGCTTCCCATTCTATTCGTTTCCCTCTGCTGGTCTTATTAGGTTCTTTCCCTCTTTCTATCCCTCTCTCTCCCCCTCCCTCTCTCACTCTCTCGCTCTCTCTTCTCTCTATCGTTCCGTTCCTGCTCCCAGCTGTTCCTATTCCCCTAATCAATCATTTAGTCTTCCCACACCTGTTCCCGATCCTTTCCCCTGATTAGAGTCCCTATTTCTTCCTTTGTGTTCCGTTCCTGTCCTGTCGGTTCCTTGTCTAGAATTCACCGTGCTGTGTTTGTGTATCGCCCTGTCGTGTCGTGTTTTCCTCAGATGCTGCGTGGTGAGCAGGTGTCTGAGTCTGTCTGGTTCAAGTGCCTTCCCGAGGCAACCTGCTGTTCACCTGCTGTTCAAGATCGAGTCTCCAGTTTGTCCTCGTTATTTCGAGTGAAAGTTGTGTTTTTTGTTTGTATTTACTTTACTGGATTAAAGACTCTGTTTTCGCCAAGTCGCTTTTGGGTCCTCTTTCACCTGCATGACAGAAGGAACCGACCAAGGAATGGACCCAGCGACTTCAGACGCTCGTTACACTGCCGTCGAGATCCAAGGAGCCATGCTCGGCAGACACGAGCAGGAATTGTCTGCTGCTCGCCATGCCGTGGAGAACCTGGCCGCTCAGGTTTCCGACCTCTCTGGACAGTTCCAGAGTCTACGTCTCGTGCCACCTGTTACTTCCTGGCCTGCCGAGCCTCCAGAACCTAGGGTTAATAACCCACCTTGCTACTCCGGGCAGCCCACTGAGTGCCGCTCCTTTCTCACGCAGTGTGAGATTGTGTTCTCTCTCCAACCCAACACATACTCTAGAGAGAGAGCTCGGGTTGCTTACGTCATTTCACTCCTTACTGGCCGGGCTCGAGAATGGGGCACAGCTATCTGGGAGGCAAGGGCTGATTGCTCTAACAAGTTCCAGAACTTTAAAGAGGAGATGATTCGGGTTTTTGACCGTTCAGTTTTTGGTAGGGAGGCTTCTAGGGCCCTGGCTTCCTTATGCCAAGGTGAACGGTCCATAACGGATTATTCTATTGAGTTTCGCACTCTTGCTGCCTCTAGTGAGTGGAACGAGCCGGCGCTGCTCGCTCGTTTTCTGGAGGGACTCCACGCAGTGGTTAAGGATGAGATTCTCTCCCGGGAGGTTCCTTCAGATGTGGACTCTTTGATTGCTCTCGCCATCCGCATAGAACGACGGGTAGATCTTCGTCACCGGGCTCGTGGAAGAGAGCTCGCATCAACGGTGTTTCCCTGCTCCGCATCGCAACCATCTCCCTCCTCTGGCTCAGAGTCTGAGCCCATGCAGCTGGGAGGGATTCGCATCTCGACTAAGGAGAGGGAACGGAGGATCACCAACCGCCTGTGCCTCTATTGCGGAGTTGCTGGACATTTTGTTAATTCATGTCCAGTAAAAGCCAGAGCTCATCTGTAAGCGGAGGGCTACAGGTGAGCGCAACTACTCAAGTCTCTCCATCAAAATCCTGTACTACTTTGTCGGTCCATCTACGCTGGACCGGTTCGGGTGCTACATGTAGTGCCTTGATAGACTCTGGGGCTGAGGGTTGTTTCATGGACGAAGCATGGGTTCGGAAACATGACATTCCTTTCAGAGAGTTAGAGAAGCCTACGCCCATGTTCGCCTTAGATGGTAGTCATCTTCCCAGTATCAGATTTGAGACACTACCTTTAACCCTCACAGTATCTGGTAACCACAGTGAGACTATTTCTTTTTTGATTTTTCGTTCACCGTTTACACCTGTTGTTTTGGGTCATCCCTGGCTAGTATGTCATAATCCTTCTATTAATTGGTCTAGTAATTCTATCCTATCCTGGAACGTTTCTTGTCATGTGAAGTGTTTAATGTCTGCCATCCCTCCCGTTTCTCCTGTCCCTACTTCTCAGGAGGAACCTGGCGATTTGACAGGAGTGCCGGAGGAATATCATGATCTGCGCACGGTCTTCAGTCGGTCCCGAGCCAACTCCCTTCCTCCTCATCGGTCGTATGATTGTAGTATTGATCTCCTTCCGGGGACCACTCCTCCTCGGGGTAGACTATACTCTCTGTCGGCTCCCGAACGTAAGGCTCTCGAGGATTATTTGTCTGTGTCTCTTGACGCCGGTACCATAGTGCCTTCTTCCTCTCCGGCCGGGGCGGGGTTCTTTTTGTTAAGAAGAAGGACGGTACTCTGCGCCCCTGCGTGGATTATCGAGGGCTGAATGACATAACGGTTAAGAATCGTTATCCGCTTCCCCTTATGTCATCAGCCTTCGAGATTCTGCAGGGAGCCAGGTGCTTTACTAAGTTGGACCTTCGTAACGCTTACCATCTCGTGCGCATCAGAGAGGGGGACGAGTGGAAAACGGCGTTTAACACTCCGTTAGGGCATTTTGAGTACCGGGTTCTGC
The DNA here is from genome assembly GCF_021184085.1 of Oncorhynchus gorbuscha. Classification (NCBI taxonomy): domain Eukaryota; kingdom Metazoa; phylum Chordata; class Actinopteri; order Salmoniformes; family Salmonidae; genus Oncorhynchus; species Oncorhynchus gorbuscha. Next base: position 11,957,679 of record NC_060182.1, read on the forward strand.
CGTTTGGTCTCGCCAATGCGCCAGCTGTTTTTCAGGCATTAGTTAATGATGTTCTGAGAGACATGCTGAACATCTTTGTTTTTGTCTATCTTGACGATATCCTGATTTTTTTCTCCGTCACTCGAGATTCATGTTCAGCACGTTCGACGTGTTCTACAGCGCCTTTTAGAGAATTGTCTCTACGTAAAGTCTGAGAAGTGCTCTTTTCATGTCTCCTCCGTTACTTTTCTCGGTTCCGTTATTTCCGCTGAAGGCATTCAGATGGATTCCGCTAAGGTCCAAGCTGTCAGTGATTGGCCCGTTCCAAGGTCACGTGTCGAGTTGCAGCGCTTTTTAGGTTTCGCTAATTTCTATCGGCGTTTCATTCGTAATTTCGGTCAAGTTGCTGCCCTCTCACAGCTCTTACTTCTGTCAAGACGTGTTTTAAGTGGTCCGGTTCCCAGGAGCTTTTGATCTTCTAAAAGAACGTTTACGTCCGCTCCTATCCTCGTTACTCCTGACGTCACTAGACAATTCATTGTCGAGGTTGACGCTTCAGAGGTAGGCGTGGGAGCCATTCTATCCCAGCGCTTCCAGTCTGACGATAAGGTTCATCCTTGCGCTTATTTTTCTCATCGCCTGTCGCCATCTGAGCGCAACTATGATGTGGGTAACCGTGAACTGCTCGCCATCCGCTTAGCCCTAGGCGAATGGCGACAGTGGTTGGAGGGGGCGACCGTTCCTTTTGTCGTTTGGACAGACCATAAGAACCTTGAGTACATCCGTTCTGCCAAACGACTTAATGCCCGTCAAGCTCGTTGGGCGTTGTTTTTCGCTCATTTCGAGTTTGTGATTTCTTACCGTCCGGGTAGCAAGAACACCAAGCCTGATGCCTTATCCCGTCTGTTTAGTTCTTCTGTGGCTTCTACTGATCCCGAGGGGATTCTTCCTTATGGGCGTGTTGTCGGGTTAACAGTCTGGGGAATTGAAAGACAGGTTAAGCAAGCACTCACGCACACTGCGTCGCCGCGCGCTTGTCCTAGTAACCTCCTTTTCGTTCCTGTTTCCACTCGTCTGGCTGTTCTTCAGTGGGCTCACTCTGCCAAGTTAGCTGGTCATCCCGGTGTTCGAGGCACTCTTGCGTCTATTCGCCAGCGCTTTTGGTGGCCGACTCAGGAGCGTGACACGCGCCGTTTCGTGGCTGCTTGTTCGGACTGCGCGCAGACTAAGTCGGGTAACTCTCCTCCTGCCGGTCGTCTCAGACCGCTCCCCATTCCTTCTCGACCATGGTCTCACATCGCCCTAGACTTCATTACCGGTCTGCCTTTGTCTGCGGGGAAGACTGTGATTCTTACGGTTGTCGATAGGTTCTCTAAGGCGGCACATTTCATTCCCCTCGCTAAACTTCCTTCCGCTAAGGAGACGGCACAAATCATTATCGAGAATGTATTCAGAATTCATGGCCTCCCGTTAGACGCCGTTTCAGACAGAGGCCCGCAATTCACGTCACAGTTTTGGAGGGAGTTCTGTCGTTTGATTGGTGCGTCCGTCAGTCTCTCTTCCGGGTTTCATCCCCAGTCTAACGGTCAAGCAGAGAGGGCCAATCAGACGATTGGTCGCATACTACGCAGCCTTTCTTTCAGAAACCCTGCGTCTTGGGCAGAACAGCTCCCTGGGCAGAATACGCTCACAATTCGCTTCCTTCGTCTGCTACCGGGTTATCTCCGTTTCAGAGTAGTCTGGGTTACCAGCCTCCTCTGTTCTCATCCCAGCTTGCCGAGTCCAGCGTTCCCTCCGCTCAAGCGTTTGTCCAACGTTGTGAGCGCACCTGGAGGAGGGTGAGGTCTGCACTTTGCCGTTACAGGGCACAGACTGTGAGAGCCGCCAATAAACGCAGGATTAAGAGTCCAAGGTATTGTTGCGGCCAGAGAGTGTGGCTTTCCACTCGCAACCTTCCTCTTACGACAGCTTCTCGTAAGTTGACTCCGCGGTTCATTGGTCCGTTCCTTGTCTCCCAGGTCGTCAATCCTGTCGCTGTGCGACTGCTTCTTCCGCGACATCTTCGTCGCGTCCATCCTGTCTTCCATGTCTCCTGTGTCAAGCCCTTTCTTCGCACCCCGTTCGTCTTCCCTCCCCCTCCCGTCCTTGTCGAGAGCGCACCTATTTACAAGGTACATAAGATCATGGACATGCGTTCTCGGGGACGGGGTCACCAATACTTAGTGGATTGGGAGGGTTACGGTCCTGAGGAGAGGAGTTGGGTTCCGTCTCGGGACGTGCTGGACCGTTCACTCATTGATGATTTCCTCCGTTGCCGCCAGGATTCCTCCTCGAGTGCGCCAGGAGGCGCTCGGTGAGTGGGGGGTACTGTCATGTTTTGTCATTTATTATCTTGTCTTGTCCCTGTGCTTCCCATTCTATTCGTTTCCCTCTGCTGGTCTTATTAGGTTCTTTCCCTCTTTCTATCCCTCTCTCTCCCCTCCCTCTCTCACTCTCTCGCTCTCTCTTCTCTCTATCTTTCCGTTCCTGCTCCCAGCTGTTCCTATTCCCCTAATCAATCATTTAGTCTTCCCACACCTGTTCCCGATCCTTTCCCCTGATTAGAGTCCCTATTTCTTCCTTTGTGTTCCGTTCCTGTCCTGTCGGTTCCTTGTCTAGAATTCACCGTGCTGTGTTTGTGTATCGCCCTGTCGTGTCGTGTTTTCCTCAGATGCTGCGTGGTGAGCAGGTGTCTGAGTCTGTCTGGTTCAAGTGCCTTCCCGAGGCAACCTGCTGTTCACCTGCTGTTCAAGATCGAGTCTCCAGTTTGTCCTCGTCATTTCGAGTGAAAGTTGTGTTTTTTGTTTGTATTTACTTTACTGGATTAAAGACTCTGTTTTCGCCAAGTCGCTTTTGGGTCCTCTTTCACCTGCATGACAGTTACGGGCAGTTACGGGCTGTTACGGGCTGTTACGGGCTGTTACGGCTGTTACGGGCTGTTACGGCTGTTACGGCTGTTACGGGCTGTTATGGGCTGTTACGGGCTGTTACGGTGACCGTATTACTGACACACCAGCAGTCATGAGTCAGGACCACAGTAAAATTCCATATGACTGTTGAGTCACGGTAATCTCCTTTAATGTACTCTGGACATGTTTTGGTAGTACCTTACTTGCTAATGACCTGGTACTCAGGGCTCTACTGTCCCTCTAACCACTCTGACGTCAGTGCAAATACAATCTAAAAATCACATCAAACACTCATCATCAAAACATTTAAAACTCACCCCACTATGATAATCAATTTGAAGAAGTTAATCGCCTTTGAGTGTGGACTGTATTATTATGCATACTGGATGGACAGTTTACATTCGTTATGCTACACTCCAAAATGAAAAATGTCTATCCACGAGTCTGGAAGAGAACCTATAGCCCTAGGCCATGCTGTTGTTTCATTGATTGTGCAGGGTGGCTCACAGTTAGCTTATAATAATAGTGCATTTGTATAGCCTAGTAACATGGCATTTTTTACATTTTCATAATTAATAGGCTGAGACATTTAGCTACATAGAATATCTCACCACCGTGCGTTTCCATCTCCTCCTCTCTCTCTCCTTTATTCCTTTCTCGACAGCGTACACGGGCTGTCAACAGCTTGGTGAAATTCTGAATGTTTTGTTGCAAAAACATGTTACTATCAATGTTCCCAAACAGATTTTTACTTGGTTTCCTATATTAAGCACTGGGTAGCTGCAGGAACAGGGTTGGAGAGCCCATGGCATACTGTCATGTTTTGTCATTTATTATCATGTCTTGTCCCTGTGCTCCCCATTCTATTCGTTTCCCTCTGCTGGTCTTATTAGGTTCTTTCCCTCTTTCTATCCCTCTCTCTCCCCCTCCCTCTCTCACTCTCTCGCTCTCTCTTCTCTCTATCGTTCCGTTCCTGCTCCCAGCTGTTCCTATTCCCCTAATCATCATTTAGCCTTCCCACACCTGTTCCCGATCCTTTTCCCTGATTAGAGTCCCTATTTCTCTCCTTGTTATTCGTTTCTGCCCTGTCGGTTCCTTGTCTAGAATTCACCGTGCTGTGTTTGTGTATCGCCCTGTCGTGTCGTGTTTCCCTCAGATGCTGCGTGGTGAGCAGGTGTCTGAGTCTGTTTGGTTCAAGTGCCTTCCCGAGGCAACCTGCAGTTCACCTGCTGTTCAAGATCGAGTCTCCAGTTTGTCCTCGTCATCTCGAGTGAAAGTTGTGTTTTTTTGATTGTATTTACTTTACTGGATTAAAGACTCTGTTTTCGCCAAGTCGCTTTTGGGTCCTCTTTCACCTGCATGACAGAAGGAACCGACCAAAGAATGGACCCAGCGACTTCAGACGCTCGTTACACTGCCGTCGAGATCCAAGGAGCCATGCTCGGCAGACACGAGCAGGAATTGTCTGCTGCTCGCCATGCCGTGGAGAACCTGGCCGCTCAGGTTTCCGACCTCTCTGGACAGTTCCAGAGTCTTCGTCTCGTGCCACCTGTTACTTCCTGGCCTGCCGAGCCTCCAGAACCTAGGGTTAATAACCCACCTTGCTACTCCGGGCAGCCCACTGAGTGCCGCTCCTTTCTCACGCAGTGTGAGATTGTGTTCTCTCTCCAACCCAACACATACTCTAGAGAGAGAGCTCGGGTTGCTTACGTCATTTCACTCCTTACTGGCCGGGCTCGAGAATGGGGCACAGCTATCTGGGAGGCAAGGGCTGATTGCTCTAACAAGTACCAGAACTTTAAAGAGGAGATGATTCGGGTTTTTGACCGTTCAGTTTTTGGTAGGGAGGCTTCTAGGGCCCTGGCTTCCCTATGCCAAGGTGAACGGTCCATAACGGATTATTCTATTGAGTTTCGCACTCTTGCTGCCTCTAGTGAGTGGAACGAGCCGGCGCTGCTCGCTCGTTTTCTGGAGGGACTCCACGCAGTGGTTAAGGATGAGATTCTCTCCCGGGAGGTTCCTTCAGATGTGGACTCTTTGATTGCTCTCGCCATCCGCATAGAACGACGGGTAGATCTTCGTCACCGGGCTCGTGGAAGAGAGCTCGCATCAACGGTGTTTCCCTGCTCCGCATCGCAACCATCTCCCTCCTCTGGCTCAGAGACTGAGCCCATGCAGCTGGGAGGGATTCGCATCTCGACTAAGGAGAGGGAACGGAGGATCACCAACCGCCTGTGCCTCTATTGCGGAGTTGCTGGACATTTTGTTAATTCATGTCCAGTAAAAGCCAGAGCTCATCTGTAAGCGGAGGGCTACAGGTGAGCGCAACTACTCAAGTCTCTCCATCAAGATCCTGTACTACTTTGTCGGTCCATCTACGCTGGACCGGTTCGGGTGCTACATGTAGTGCCTTGATAGACTCTGGGGCTGAGGGTTGTTTCATGGACGAAGCATGGGTTCGGAAACATGACATTCCTTTCAGAGAGTTAGAGAAGCCTACGCCCATGTTCGCCTTAGATGGTAGTCATCTTCCCAGTATCAGATTTGAGACACTACCTTTAACCCTCACAGTATCTGGTAACCACAGTGAGACTATTTCTTTTTTGATTTTTCGTTCACCGTTTACACCTGTTGTTTTGGGTCATCCCTGGCTAGTATGTCATAATCCTTCTATTAATTGGTCTAGTAATTCTATCCTATCCTGGAACGTTTCTTGTCATGTGAAGTGTTTAATGTCTGCCATCCCTCCCGTTTCTTCTGTCCCTACTTCTCAGGAGGAACCTGGCGATTTGACAGGAGTGCCGGAGGAATATCATGATCTGCGCACGGTCTTCAGTCGGTCCCGAGCCAACTCCCTTCCTCCTCACCGGTCGTATGATTGTAGTATTGATCTCCTTCCGGGGGCCACTCCTCCTCGGGGTAGACTATACTCTCTGTCGGCTCCCGAACGTAAGGCTCTCGAGGATTATTTGTCTGTGTCTCTTGACGCCGGTACCATAGTGCCTTCTTCCTCTCCGGCCGGGGCGGGGTTCTTTTTTGTTAAGAAGAAGGACGGTACTCTGCGCCCCTGCGTGGATTATCGAGGGCTGAATGACATAACGGTTAAGAATCGTTATCCGCTTCCCCTTATGTCATCAGCCTTCGAGATTCTGCAGGGAGCCAGGTGCTTTACTAAGTTGGACCTTCGTAACGCTTACCATCTCGTGCGCATCAGAGAGGGGGACGAGTGGAAAACGGCGTTTAACACTCCGTTAGGGCATTTTGAGTACCGGGTTCTGCCGTTTGGTCTCGCCAATGCGCCAGCTGTTTTTCAGGCATTAGTTAATGATGTTCTGAGAGACATGCTGAACATCTTTGTTTTTGTCTATCTTGACGATATCCTGATTTTTTCTCCGTCACTCGAGATTCATGTTCAGCACGTTCGACGTGTTCTACAGCGCCTTTTAGAGAATTGTCTCTACGTAAAGGCTGAGAAGTGCTCTTTTCATGTCTCCTCCGTTACTTTTCTCGGTTCCGTTATTTCCGCTGAAGGCATTCAGATGGATTCCGCTAAGGTCCAAGCTGTCAGTGATTGGCCCGTTCCAAGGTCACGTGTCGAGTTGCAGCGCTTTTTAGGTTTCGCTAATTTCTATCGGCGTTTCATTCGTAATTTCGGTCAAGTTGCTGCCCCTCTCACAGCTCTTACTTCTGTCAAGACGTGTTTTAAGTGGTCCGGTTCCGCCCAGGGAGCTTTTGATCTTCTAAAGGAACGTTTTACGTCCGCTCCTATCCTCGTTACTCCTGACGTCACTAGACAATTCATTGTCAAGGTTGACGCTTCAGAGGTAGGCGTGGGAGCCATTCTATCCCAGCGCTTCCAGTCTGACGATAAGGTTCATCCTTGCGCTTATTTTTCTCATCGCCTGTCGCCATCTGAGCGCAACTATGATGTGGGTAACCGTGAACTGCTCGCCATCCGCTTAGCCCTAGGCGAATGGCGACAGTGGTTGGAGGGGGCGACCGTTCCTTTTGTCGTTTGGACAGACCATAAGAACCTTGAGTACATCCGTTCTGCCAAACGACTTAATGCCCGTCAAGCTCGTTGGGCGTTGTTTTTCGCTCATTTCGAGTTTGTGATTTCTTACCGTCCGGGTAGCAAGAACACCAAGCCTGATGCCTTATCCCGTCTGTTTAGTTCTTCTGTGGCTTCTACTGATCCCGAGGGGATTCTTCCTTATGGGCGTGTTGTCGGGTTAACAGTCTGGGGAATTGAAAGACAGGTTAAGCAAGCACTCACGCACACTGCGTCGCCGCGCGCTTGTCCTAGTAACCTCCTTTTCGTTCCTGTTTCCACTCGTCTGGCTGTTCTTCAGTGGGCTCACTCTGCCAAGTTAGCTGGTCATCCCGGTGTTCGAGGCACTCTTGCGTCTATTCGCCAGCGCTTTTGGTGGCCGACTCAGGAGCGTGACACGCGCCGTTTCGTGGCTGCTTGTTCGGACTGCGCGCAGACTAAGTCGGGTAACTCTCCTCCTGCCGGTCGTCTCAGACCGCTCCCCATTCCTTCTCGACCATGGTCTCACATCGCCCTAGACTTCATTACCGGTCTGCCTTTGTCTGCGGGGAAGACTGTGATTCTTACGGTTGTCGATAGGTTCTCTAAGGCGGCACATTTCATTCCCCTCGCTAAACTTCCTTCCGCTAAGGAGACGGCACAAATCATTATCGAGAATGTATTCAGAATTCATGGCCTCCCGTTAGACGCCGTTTCAGACAGAGGCCCGCAATTCACGTCACAGTTTTGGAGGGAGTTCTGTCGTTTGATTGGTGCGTCCGTCAGTCTCTCTTCCGGGTTTCATCCCCAGTCTAACGGTCAAGCAGAGAGGGCCAATCAGACGATTGGTCGCATACTACGCAGCCTTTCTTTCAGAAACCCTGCGTCTTGGGCAGAACAGCTCCCCTGGGCAGAATACGCTCACAATTCGCTTCCTTCGTCTGCTACCGGGTTATCTCCGTTTCAGAGTAGTCTGGGTTACCAGCCTCCTCTGTTCTCATCCCAGCTTGCCGAGTCCAGCGTTCCCTCCGCTCAAGCGTTTGTCCAACGTTGTGAGCGCACCTGGAGGAGGGTGAGGTCTGCACTTTGCCGTTACAGGGCACAGACTGTGAGAGCCGCCAATAAACGCAGGATTAAGAGTCCAAGGTATTGTTGCGGCCAGAGAGTGTGGCTTTCCACTCGCAACCTTCCTCTTACGACAGCTTCTCGTAAGTTGACTCCGCGGTTCATTGGTCCGTTCCGTGTCTCCCAGGTCGTCAATCCTGTCGCTGTGCGACTGCTTCTTCCGCGACATCTTTGTCGCGTCCATCCTGTCTTCCATGTCTCCTGTGTTAAGCCCTTTCTTCGCACCCCCGTTCGTCTTCCCTCCCCCCCTCCCGTCCTTGTCGAGAGCGCACCTATTTACAAGGTACATAAGATCATGGACATGCGTTCTCGGGGACGGGGTCACCAATACTTAGTGGATTGGGAGGGTTACGGTCCTGAGGAGAGGAGTTGGGTTCCGTCTCGGGACGTGCTGGACCGTTCACTCATTGATGATTTCCTCCGTTGCCGCCAGGATTCCTCCTCGAGTGCGCCAGGAGGCGCTCGGTGAGTGGGGGGGGGTACTGTCATGTTTTGTCATTTATTATCATGTCTTGTCCCTGTGCTCCCCATTCTATTCGTTTCCCTCTGCTGGTCTTATTAGGTTCTTTCCCTCTTTCTATCCCTCTCTCTCCCCCTCCCTCTCTCACTCTCTCGCTCTCTCTTCTCTCTATCGTTCCGTTCCTGCTCCCAGCTGTTCCTATTCCCCTAATCATCATTTAGCCTTCCCACACCTGTTCCCGATCCTTTTCCCTGATTAGAGTCCCTATTTCTCTCCTTGTTATTCGTTTCTGCCCTGTCGGTTCCTTGTCTAGAATTCACCGTGCTGTGTTTGTGTATCGCCCTGTCGTGTCGTGTTTCCCTCAGATGCTGCGTGGTGAGCAGGTGTCTGAGTCTGTTTGGTTCAAGTGCCTTCCCGAGGCAACCTGCAGTTCACCTGCTGTTCAAGATCGAGTCTCCAGTTTGTCCTCGTCATCTCGAGTGAAAGTTGTGTTTTTTTTGATTGTATTTACTTTACTGGATTAAAGACTCTGTTTTCGCCAAGTCGCTTTTGGGTCCTCTTTCACCTGCATGACACATACAGAGTTTGGGCAGTATCACCTCTCGCACAGCGAGAGCATGCTCCTCAAACTGTCACACCCTGATTTATTTCACCTGTCTTTGTGCTTGTCTCCTCCCCCCTCCAGGTGTTGCCCATCTTCCCTATTATCCCCTGTGTATTTATACCTGTGTTCTCTGTTTGTCTGTTGGCAGTTCATTTTGTTTCGTCGAGCCTACCAGCGGTATTCCCCTTGCTCCTGTCTTTTCTCTAGTTCCTGTTTTCTAGTTTTCCTGTTTTCCTGTTTTTTACCATTCTGCCTGCCCTGACCCCGAGCCTGCCTGCCGTTCCGTACCTTGTCACACCACCTTGGATTACTGACCTCTGCCTGCCCTGACCCTGAGCCTGCCTGCTGTTCTGTACCTTTCTGACTCTGCTCTGGACCACTGACCTCTGCCTGTCCTGTCATTTTCCTGCCCCCCTGTTTTTGTAATAAACCTTTGTTACTTCGAAACTGTCTGCATCTGGGTCTCCTCCTGAGTCGTGATACAAACAGTGGTTAATGCGAGAAGTGAAATAAGTGTTCTTATATTTATTTCTCAGCTGCTCATATTAAGCACATACTCCACTATAAAACCGAGACCGGCATCATTGAAAAACTGGCCCATTAGATCATGGGCCATTCGAAAGCGAAACTAATTCTACATATTAGTAAAGACAAGATTAAATTGAGAATAATCTGATGGGTGTAAATATGATGATCACTTGATGAGAGAACAGCTGTGCAGCTTGAGGCAAGGAAAAGAGCTTAAGCTTTTTTTGCGAATTTCTCCAATCATCAATAGCCTGTAGTCACATTATGCAATCCATGTATGTTTTAATTTCTAAGACATTCTGAGGTTTGTATCAGTCACAACTAAAGTTGCCAAATAACTCTAAATCTAGCATATACAGTTGAAGTCGGAAGTTTAGGTACACTTAGGTTGGAGTCATTAAAACTTGTTTTTCAACCACTCCACAAATGTCGTGTTAACAAACTAGTTTTGGCAAGTCGGTTAGGACATCTACTTTGTGCATGACACAAGTAATTTTTCCAACAATTGTTTACAGACAGATTATTTCACTTATAATTCACTGTTTCACAATTCCAGTGGGTCAGAAGTTTACATACAGTAAGTTGACTGTGCCTTTAAACAGCTTGGAAAATTCCAGAAAATGATGTCATCGCTAATTGATATAATTTGAGTCAATTGGAGGTGTACCTGTGGATGTATTTCAAGGCCTACCTTCAAACTCAGTGCCTCTTTGCTTGACATCATGGGAAAATCAAAAGAAATCAGTCAAGACCTCAGAAAACCTGAAAGGCCGCTCAGCAAGGAAGAAGACACTGCTCCAAAACCGCCATAAAATAGCCAGACTACGGTTTGCAACTGCACATGGGTACAAAGATCATACTATTTGGAGAAATGTCCTCTGGTCTGATGAAACAAAAATAGAACTGTTTGGCCATAATGACCATCGTTATGTTTGGAGGAAAAAGGTGGAGGCTTGCAAGCCAAAGAACACCATCCCAACCTTGAAGCACGGGGGTGGCAGCATCATGTTGTGGGGGTCCTTTGCTGCAGGAGGACCCCAAGCATACTTCCAAAGTTGTAGCAAAATGGCTTAAGGACAACAAAGTCAAGGTATTGGAGTGGCCATCACAAAGCCCTGACCTCAAACCTACAGAAAATTTGTGGGCAGAACTGAAAAAGCGTGTGCGAGCAAGGAGGTCTTCAAACCTGACTCAGTTACACCAGCTATGTCAAGAGGACAGGGCCAAATTTCACCCAACTTATTGTGGGGGACTTGTGGAAGGCTTTCCAAAATGTTTGACCCAAGTTAAATAATTTGAAGGCAATGCTACCAAATACTATTTGAGTGTATGTAAACGTCTGAGCCACTGGGAGTGTAATGAAAGAAATAAAAGCTGAAATAAGTAATTCTCTCTACTATTATTCTGACAGTTCACACTCTTAAAATAAAGTGGTGATCCTCAATGACCTAAGGCAGGGAATTTTTTGTAGGATTAAATGTCAGGAATTGTGAAAACCTGAGTTTAAATGTATTTGGCTAAGGTGTATGTTTTGAAGGTTTGAAGGTAGGCCTTGAAATACATCCGCAGGTACACCTCCAATTGACTAAGTGTATGTTAACATCCGACTTCAACTGCATTGTTGGTGTTGGCATAGACTGAATTTGGATTAATTACTGATAGTGTTATTTATGTTGTTAACTAGATTAGTCCTGACATTTGTGATTGTTTTTCGTTTTTGATTATTTGTGTACTTGTCTGACATGTTTACCTCACTGTTAGGAGCTAGTAACACAAGCATTTCGCTGCACCCGCTATAAAATCTGCTAAACTGTGTATGCGACCAATAAACTTTGATTTGATTTATATTCTATCTTCTGCAGCAGCATCATTTCACCAAATCAAGTTCTGGGTACATTATATGTAAATGTATTGCCAAATAAAGGTGATTCTGATACTGATTCTGATCATACCTTACAATACAGTAGCATACAATACAATAACACTATTTTAATTTTTCCACAGGATTGGTAGTTAGTATTGAATAAATGAGTAAAAGTACCACAGCGCTTAAAGAAACCAGAGTAGATGGTGGTTTGATCATCAAGATAAGCTGGTAATAACAGTGGCTTCTCCATTAAGCCTAATATCTCACTCTGATTGGACCAAATAAAATAAAAAGGAAGATAAACTAAACTGCCTCCAGAGAATAAAATCATCGTAACCACTGTGTACAGTATTATGTGCTCCTTCCAAATCAAAAAAAGTATTTTAATGGCATACTGTAGTATTCTGTCATCACACATGTTTTTTGTTTAGCCAAACTGGACAGAATCATTCAATAATGTGTACCCAACAGGTGGCTGAATGCTGTGCTACAGCATAATTGATTTGATCTTTAAATAGTAAGCAGCTAATTACAGTTACAATTTAGGCCAGTTGCTCTGGCTGAGATACCCAATGGAAACTGAGGGTTTCTCAGAGAAATGGAGCTCTACATCAAAACTATTGCCTGGAAAAGGAGTCAGATTTCGATGGTATTGTACAGCTGGGACCTGAGTCCACATCTGTCATATCTGCATGTATGGTTTGTAGGGTGTACCCATACATTTAGTTACATGGACATTAATACAGAACATTATCCTACATTTTGGATATCCTTGGACAACTCAGGGAGACGGTTAGGATATCTTAATCATTACTCCTCTATGGTTTGCTCAAATAACTGTGGAAGCTCAGAGATATGACGTGAACGAAATGCAACACTGACAATCTGTGGGATATTCTTAGGAGAGGAGTATCCTTGCGGAGAGATGAGAGAGAGAGAGATTTTTTTGAGCATGTCTAATTCTTACCTCCCCAGAGAGGTTTTCCATCAGGAAGGTCACTGTCTCCATTAGTGGCAGCATAACAGTCAGGAGGGACACTCACTCCATACTGGCCACTTTTATACACCACTTTTATACACTCTGATATCGTCGCTACACTCACTCCATACTGGCCACTTTTATACACTCTGATATCGTCGCTACACTCACTCCATACTGGCCACTTTTATACACTCTGATATCGTCGCTACACTCACTCCATACTGGCCACTTTTATACACTCTGATATCGTCGCTACACTCACTCCATACTGGCCACTTTTATACACCACTTTTATACACTCTGATATCGTCGCTACACTCACTCCATACTGGCCACTTTTATACACCACTTTTATACACTCTGATATCGTCGCTACACTCACTCCATACTGGCCACTTTTATACACCACTTTTATACACTCTGATATCGTCGCTACACTCACTCCATACTGGCCACTTTTATACACCACTTTTATACACTCTGATATCGTCGCTACACTCACTCCATACTGGCCACTTTTATACACCACTTTTATACACTCTGATATCGTCGCTACACTCACTCCATACTGGCCACTTTTATACACCACGTTTATACACTCTGATATCGTCGCTACACTCACTCCATACTGGCCACTTTTATACACTCTGATATCGTCGCTACACTCACTCCATACTGGCCACTTTTATACACCACTTTTATACACTCTGATATCGTCGCTACACTCACTCCATACTGGCCACTTTTATACACCACTTTTATACACTCTGATATCGTCGCTACACTCACTCCATACTGGCCACTTTTATACACTCTGATATCGTCGCTACACTCACTCCATACTGACCACTTTTATACACTCTGATATCGTCGCTACACTCACTCCATACTGGCCACTTTTATACACTCTGATATCGTCGCTACACTCACTCCATACTGGCCACTTTTATACACTCTGATATCGTCGCTACACTCACTCCATACTGGCCACTTTTATACACTCTGACTTTTATACACTACTGCCACTTTTATAGTCTGCTACACTCACTCCATACTGGCCACTTTTATACACACTTTTATCTGATATCGTCGCTACACTCACTCCATACTGGCCACTTTTATACACCACTTTTATACACTCTGATATCGTCGCTACACTCACTCCATACTGGCCACTTTTATACACCACTTTTATACACTCTGATATCGGCCACTTCCATACTGGCCACTTTTATACACCACTTTTATACACTCTGATATCGTCGCTACACTCACTCCATACTGGCCACTTTTATACACCACTTTTATACACTCTGATATCGTCATACTGGCCACTTTTATACATGATATCTACACTCACTCCATACTGGGCTACACTCACTCCACTTTTTATACACTCTGATATCGTCGCTACACTCACTCCATACTGGCCACTTTTATACACCACTTTTATACACTCTGATATCGTCGCTACACTCACTCCATACTGGCCACTTTTATACACTCTGATATCGTCGCTACACTCACTCCATACTGACCACTTTTATACACTTTTATACACTCCATACTGGCCACTTTTATACACTCTGATATCGTCGCTACACTCACTCCATACTGGCCACTTTTATACACTCTGATATCGTCGCTACACTCACTCCATACTGGCCACTTTTATACACCACTTTTATACACTCTGATATAGTCGCTACACTCACTCCATACTGGCCACTTTTATACACTCTGATATCGTCTGGCCACTTTTATACACTCACTCACTCCATACTGGCTTTTATACACCACTTTTATACACTCTGATATCGTCGCTACACTCACTCCATACTGGCCACTTTTATACACTCTGATATCGTCGCTACACTCACTCCATACTGGCCACTTTTATACACTCTGATATCGTCGCTCACTCCACTCACTCCATACTGGCCACTTTTATACACTCTGATATCGTCGCTACACTCACTCCATACTGGCCACTTTTATACACTCTGATATCGTCGCTACACTCACTCCATACTGGCCACTTTTATACACTCTGATATCGTCGCTACACTCACTCCATACTGGCCACTTTTATACACTCTGATATCGCTACACTCACTCCATACTGGCCACTTTTATACACTCCATACTGGCCATACTTTTATACACTCTGATATCGTCGCTACACTCACTCCATACTGGCCACTTTTATACACTCTGATATCGTCGCTACACTCACTCCATACTGGCCACTTTTATACACTCTGATATCGTCGCTACACTCACTCCATACTGGCCACTTTTATACACTCTCGCTACACTCACTCCATACTGGCCACTTTTATACACTCTGATATCGTCGCTACACTCACTCCATACTGGCCACTTTTATACACTCTGATATCGTCGCTACACTCACTCCATACTGGCCACTTTTATACACTCTGATATCGTCGCTACACTCACTCCATACTGGCCACTTTTATACACTCTGATATCGTCGCTACACTCACTCCATACTGGCCACTTTTATACACCACTTTTATACACTCTGATATCGTCGCTACACTCACTCCATACTGGCCACTTTTATACACTCTGATATCGTCGCTACACTCACTCCATACTGGCCACTTTTATACACTCTGATATCGTCGCTACACTCACTCCATACTGGCCACTTTTATACACTCTGATATCGTCGCTACACTCACTCCATACTGGCCACTTTTATACACTCTGATATCGTCGCTACACACACTCCATAACTTTTATACACTCTGATATTCCACACTCCCAAATGGCCACTTTTATACACTCTGATTGTCGCTACACTCACTCCATACTGGCCACTTTTATACACTCTGATATCGTCGCTACACTCACTCCATACTGGCCACTTTTATACACTCTGATATCGGATTACTTCCATACTGGCCCTTTTATCACTCTGATAGCTGACAGTCTGTCTCCTTAATAAAAATAATTCCTTAGTTCCAACTCCAAAATGGCCTCATTGACTAACTGATCTGTCTGTCATTCAGGGATTATGGCCTCATTGACTAGCTGACAGTCTGTCTCATACATGGCCTCATTGACTAACTGACTGTCTGTCTCATACATGGCCTCATTGACTAACTGACTGTCTGTCTCATACATGGCCTCATTGACTAACTGACTAATGTCTGTCTCATACATGGCCTCATTGACTAACTGACTAATGTCTCTCATACATGGCCTCATTGACTAACTGACTAATGTCTGTCTCATACATGGCCTCATTGACTAACTGACTAATGTCTCTCATACATGGCTTCATTGACTAACTGACTAATGTCTGTCTCATACATGGCCTCATTGATAAACTGACTAATGTCTGTCTCATACATGGCCTCATTGACTAACTGACTAATGTATGTCTCATACACGGCCTCATTGACTAACTGACTAATGTCTCATACATGGCCTCATTGACTAACTGACTGTCTGTCTCATACATGGCCTCATTGACTAACTGACTGTCTGTCTCATACATGGCCTCATTGACTAACTGACTGTCTGTCTCATACATGGCCTCATTGACTAACTGACTGTCTGTCTCATACATGGCCTCATTGACTAACTGACTGTCTGTCTCATACATGGCCTCATTGACTAACTGACTGTCTGTCTCATACATGGCCTCATTGACTAACTGACTGTCTGTCTCATACATGGCCTCATTGACTAACTGACTGTCTGTCTCATACATGGCCTCATTGACTAACTGACTAATTTCTGTCTCATACATGGCCTCATTGACTAACTGACTAATGTCTCTCATACATGGCCTCATTGACTAACTGACTAATGTCTGTCTCATACATGGCCTCATTGACTAACTGACTAATGTCTCTCATACATGGCCTCATTGACTAACAGACCGTCTGTCTCATACATGGCCTCATTGACTAACTGACTAATGTCTGTCTCATACATGGCCTCATTTACTAACTGACTAATGAACTGACTAATGTCTCTCTCATACATGGCCTCATTGACTAACTGTTTAGCAGTTAAAGTCATTCGGCCAGTAACTTAAAGGTTGCTGGTTTGAATCCCTAAGCTGACTAGATGAAACATCTGTCGATGTGCTCGAGATAGGCACTCAACCCTAGTTGCTCTGTGAAAGAGTAGCACTAAAATGTCAACGTTAGGATGGATGTCAGAGGTGGCGCAGTGTCATCTAACTAATGAATAATCCCCGGGAGCATGGTAAGAACCAGTCTTAGTGCTCTCCCTGGGCCAAAGTGTTCAGAGAGAGTCTAGATTATGAATTTGTGCACTGACAACGCTATGCTTTAGCCTACAGAACCTGTTAAAATCCAGGTAGTCAAATTTAAAAGAGGCCAAGAAAAAGAAATGAGTTCATTTTAAGGGCAGTGTTTTCACCAGGTTGGGTCCCATACAGTTGTAGCAATGAGATACACAGTAGACTCAGTCTGTCATAATGACACAGTATGATACCAACATAGCTGCAGGGATAACTGGTGCTGATGGGGCAATGAAAGTCCCTCGTGTAGCTTAATGAACACTGCACTCGGAGGCCTTCAACTGAGTGTAGATTACTGTGTTGTGAATGATGGTCATCTCATAATAGTCAGTGTGCTAAAGCTTCTACACAATGTCTCCCTTCCATGCCGACTTGACGTGACATTGTCATTATTTCCAGATGTTATCTGAGTGGGAAGGGTTTTAAAATTTAAATGCCCAGTGTTTCACAGCAGATCTCTTTTATACGTGTACAAGTTAGTGTGCAGTGGGAGGACGTTGTGGCATAGTCACAATTCAGTGAAATTGAATCATGAAAGTGTGTGTGTGTGTGTGTGTGTGTGTGGCATGAGTGCCCATTCTCCCACCATGTCCACTCTCCTTCTCCGAGGCCACACCCCTTCAATTGTCAGCACTTATTGTAGATAATGCTATTGATTGTCAAAACAAATTGTTCATTGTGATGGATATCCTGTTGTATGAGCATTAGTGCTTTAGATGATGTTGGAAAGGATCTTTGAAATGTTCTTTTTTTATAACCTTTATTTAATCTTTTATTTAGGGGCGGCAGGGTAGCCTAGTGGTTAGAGCGTTGGACTAGTAACTGGAAGGTTGCAAGTTGCAAGTTCAAACCCCCAAGCTGACAAAGTACAAATCTGTCGTTCTACCCCTGAACAGGCAGTTAACCCACTGTTCCTAGGCCGTCATTGAAAATAAGAATGTCTAACCCCTAGTCCAGGTTGGGATGGTGCAGTGGGAAATGCCTGCTGAGCAACATCATATTTTGACATTTTTTGACTACTTAACAAAACATTTAAAGGATAGATGATTCTGTAAGTATTCATTTGCTATTCCATGTCAAAATACTATTATTTTACCTTTATTTAACTAGGCTTGTCAGTTAAGAACAAATTCTTATTTACAATGACGGCCTACCAAAAGGCAAAAGGCCTCCTGCGGGGATGGGGGCTAGGATTAAAAATAAATAAAAATGTAGGACAAAACACACATCCCGACAAGAGAGACCACACAACACTACATAAAGAGAGACCTAAGACAACAACATAACATGGCAGCAACACATGACAACAACATGGTAGCAACACAACATGACAACAACATGGCAGCAGCACAACATGGTAGCAGCACAACATGGTACAAACATTGTTGGGCACAGACAACAGCACAAAGGACAAGAAGGTAGAGACAACAATACATCACGCAAAGCGGCCACAACTGTCAGTAAGTGTCCATGATTGAGTCTTTGAATGAAGAGATTGAGATAAACCTGTCCAGTTTGAGTGTTTGTTGCAGCTCATTCCAGTCGCTAGCTGCAGCGAACTGAAAAGAGGAGCAACTCAGGTGCTTTGGGGACCTTTAACAGAATGTGACTGGCAGAATGGGTGTTGTATGTGGAGGATGAGGGCTGCAGTAGATATCGCAGATGGGGGGAGTGAGGCCTAAGAGGGTTTTTATAAATAAGCATCAACCAGTGGGTCTTTCAACGGGTATACAGAGATGACCAGCTTACAGGAGTATAGAGTGCAAATCAAATCAAATCAAATTTTATTTGTCACATACACATGGTTAGCAGATGTTAATGCGAGTGTAGTGAAATGCTTGTGCTTCTAGTTCCAAAAATGCAGTGATAACCAACAAATAATCTAACTAACAATTCCAAAACTACTGTCTTACACAGTGTAAGGGGATAAAAAATATGTACATAAGGATATATGAATGAGTGATGGTACAGGGCAGCATACAGTAGATGGTATCGAGTACAGTATATACATATGAGATGAGTATGTAGACAAAGTAAACAAAGTGGCATAGTTAAAGTGTACAGTGATACATGTATTACATAAGGATGCAGTCGATGATATAGAGTACAGTATATACGTATGCATATGAGATGAATAATGTAGGGTAAGTAACATTATATAAGGTAGCATTGTTTAAAGTGGCTAGTGATATATTTACATCATTTCCCATCAATTCCCATTATTAAAGTGGCTGGAGTTGGGTCAGTGTCAATGACAGTGTGTTGGCAGCAGCCACTCAATGTTAGTGGTGGCTGTTTAACAGTCTGATGGCCTTGAGATAGAAGCTGTTTTTCAGTCTCTCGGTCCCAGCTTTGATGCACCTGTACTGACCTCGCCTTCTGGATGATAGCGGGGTGAACAGGCAGTGGATCGGGTGGTTGATGTCCTTGATGATCTTTATGGCCTTCCTGTAACATCGGGTGGTGTAGGTGTCCTGGAGGGCAGGTAGTTTGCCCCCGGTGATGCGTTGTGCAGACCTCACTACCCTCTGGAGAGCCTTACGGTTGAGGGCGGAGCAGTTGCTGTACCAGGCGGTGATACAGCCCGCCAGGATGCTCTCGATTGTGCATCTGTAGAAGTTTGTGAGTGCTTTTGGTGACAAGCCGAATTTCTTCAGCCTCCTGAGGTTGAAGAGGCGCTGCTGCGCCTTCTTCACGACGCTGTCAGTGTGAGTGGACCAATTCAGTTTGTCTGTGATGTGTATGCCGAAGGAACTTAAAACTTGCTACCCTCTCCACTACTGTTCCATCGATGTGGATAGGGGGGTGTTCCCTCTGCTGTTTCCTGAAGTCCACAATCATCTCCTTAGTTTTGTTGATGTTGAGTGTGAGGTTATTTTCCTGACACCACACTCCGAGGGCCCTCACCTCCTCCCTATAGGCCGTCTCGTCGTTGTTGGTAATCAAGCCTACCACTGTTGTGTCGTCCGCAAACTTGATGATTGAGTTGGAGGCGTGCGTGGCCACGCAGTCATGGGTGAACAGGGAGTACAGGAGAGGGCTCAGAACGCACCCTTGTGGGGCCCCCGTGTTGAGGATCAGCGGGGAGGAGATGTTGTTGCCTACCCTCACCACCTGGGGGCGGCCCGTCAGGAAGTCCAGTACCCAGTTGCACAGGGCGGGGTCGAGACCCAGAGTCTCGAGCTTGATGACGAGCTTGGAGGGTACTATGGTGTTGAATGCTGAGCTGTAGTCGATGAACAGCATTCTCACATAGGTATTCCTCTTGTCCAGGTGGGTTAAGGCAGTGTGCAGTGTGGTTGAGATTGCATCGTCTGTGGACCTATTTGGGCGGTAAGCAAATTGGAGTGGGTCTAGGGTGTCAGGTAGGGTGGAGGTGATATGGTCCTTGACTAGTCTCTCAAAGCACTTCATGATGACGGAAGTGAGTGCTACGGGGCGGTAGTCGTTTAGCTCAGTTACCTTAGCTTTCTTGGGAACAGGAACAATGGTGGCCCTCTTGAAGCATGTGGGAACAGCAGACTGGTATAGGGATTGATTGAATATGTCCGTAAACACACCGGCCAGCTGGTCTGCGCATGCTCTGAGGGCGCGGCTGGGGATGCCGTCTGGAGGACGGCGGGCAAAAAAGTTATTTAGTCTGCCTGGGAGCAAGACATCCTGGTCCGTGACTGGGCTGGGTTTCTTCTTGTAGTCCGTGATTGACTGTAGACCCTGCCACATGCCTCTTGTGTCTGAGCCGTTGAATTGAGATTCTACTTTGTCTCTGTACTGACGCTTAGCTTGTTTAATAGCCTTGCGGAGGGAATAGCTGCACTGTTTGTATTCGGTCATGTTGCCAGACACTTTGCCCTGATTAAAAGCAGTGGTTCGCGCTTTCAGTTTCACGCGAATGCTGCCATCAATCCATGGTTTCTGGTTAGGGAATGTTTTTATCATTGCTATGGGAACGACATCTTCAACGCACGTGCTAATGAACTCGCACACCGAATCAGCGTATTCGTCAATATTTTTATCTGACGCAATACGAAACATGTCCCAGTCCACGTGATGGAAGCAGTCTTGGAGTGTGGAGTCAGCTTGGTCGGACCAGCGTTGGACAGACCTCAGCGTGGGAGCCTCTTGTTTAAGTTTCTGTCTGTAGGCAGGGATCAACAAAATGGAGTCGTGGTCAGCTTTTCCGAAAGGGGGGTGGGGCAGGGCCTTATATGCGTCGCGGAAGTTAGAGTAACAATGATCCAAGGTTTTACCACCCCTGGTTGCGCAATCGATATGCTGATAAAATTTAGGGAGTCTTGTTTTCAGATTAGCTTTGTTAAAATCCCCAGCTACAATGAATGCAGCCTCCGGATAAATGGTTTCCAGTTTGCAAAGAGTTAAATAAAGTTCGTTCAGAGCCATCGATGTGTCTGCTTGGGGGGGATATATACGGCTGTAATTATAATCGAAGAGAATTGTGAGGAATTCTAAATCAGGTGAACAGAAGGATTTGAGTTCCTGTATGTTTCTTTCATCACACCATGTCTCGTTAGTCATGAGGCATACGCCCCCAGCTTTGATATGTGCTGAGAGAAGGTCAGTGTACCATCTAGCCGTACTCCCAAGTACTTGTATGAGTTGACTACCTCAATCTCTAAACCATCAGAGGTAGTAATAACACCTGTGGGGAGAGGGGAATTCTTCATATCAAACCACATGACCTTTGTTTTGGAGGTGTGCAGAACAAGGTTAAGGGAAGAGAAAGCTTGTTGGACACTAAGAAAGCTTTGTTGTAGAGTGTTTAACACAAAATCCGGGGAGGGGGCCAATTGAGTATAAGTATCATCTGCATATAAATGGATGAGAGAGCTTCCTACTGCCTGAGCTATGTTGTTGGTGTATTATCCATCATCACTATATTACTAGCATGACAGCAAATTGCATTCCTCTGCACTGAACGTAAGCTTCTTAATGAAATGGGATGCAAAGAAACAAGGAAAGCAAAACCAATAAAGTAATGTGACACAAGTGTGTGTTTGGATTTGAATGTGTCCTTCACACAGTTGTGGTGCTCTGAGTCAGTGTACATCCTCATTTACCCAGCCTCCTCTTTCTCTCGCCTCCACCCAGGATTACGTCTCCACTGCTTGCCTCAGTGACTCCATTAGATTTCAATTATGTCTCTTTTTCCCCCCGTCCTGTAAATCCAGGGAAGTGTTAGAGTAAGGAGAGAAAAGATGCTGTGTGGGGCAGGAATAGAGCACGGGTGAGCGAGAGTGAGTAATGTAAAAAGATTGGTGGAGATCGAGGCAGAAATACATTATTAAAAGATTGGTGGAGATAGAGGCAGAAATACATTATTAAAAGATTGGTGGAGATCGAGGCAGAAATACATTATTAAAAGATTGGTGGAGATCGAGGCATGAATACATTATTAAAGGATTGGTGGAGATAGAGGCCGAAATACATAATTAAAAGATTGGTGAAGATAGAGGCAGAAATACATTATTAAAAGATTGGTGGAGATCGAGGCATGAATACATTATTAAAAGATTGGTGGAGATCGAGGCAGAAATACATTATTAAAAGATTGGTGGAGATCGAGGCATGAATACATTATTAAAAGATTGGTGGAGATCGAGGCAGAAATACATTATTAAAAGATTGGTGGAGATCGAGGCAGAAATACATTATTAAAAGATTGGTGGAGATCTAGACAGAAATACATTATTAAAAGATTGGTGGAGATCGAGGCATGAATACATTATTAAAAGATTGGTGGAGATCGAGGCAGAAATACATTATTAAAAGATTGGTGGAGATCGAGGCAGAAATACATTATTAAAAGATTGGTGGAGATAGAGGCAGAAACATATTATTTATTCATAATGATGATTCTGTAATGATTTATAGATAGCACCCATTAACAGAAGGTAATCTGTCTATTTCTTTGAAGTCAGTTTTATACTCCAGACTGGAACATCAATGCAGGACAATGGGAGAGCCAAGGCTGTTTGTCCTCTGGAGTGGGATCAGTGTGATGGGAGAGCCAAGGCTGTTTGTCCTCTGGAGTGGGATCAGTGTGATGGGAGAGCCAAGGCTGTTTGTCCTCTGGAGTGGGATCAGTGTGATGGGAGAGCCAAGGCTGTTTGTCCTCTGGAGTGGGATCAGTGTGAGGGGAGAGCCAAGGCTGTTTGTCCTCTGGAGTGGGATCAGTGTGTGTGATGGGAGAGCCAAGGCTGTTTGTCCTCTGGAGTGGGATCAGTGTGATGGGAGAGCCAAGGCTGTTTGTCCTCTGGAGTGGGATCAGTGTGAGGGGAGAGTCAAGGCTGTTTGTCCTCTGGAGTGGGATCAGTGTGATGGGAGAGCCAAGGCTGTTTGTCCTCTGGAGTGGGATCAGTGTGAGGGGAGAGCCAAGGCTGTTTGTCCTCTGGAGTGGGATCAGTGTGAGGGGAGAGCCAAGGCTGTTTGTCCTCTGGAGTGGGATCAGTGTGATGGGAGAGCCAAGGCTGTTTGTCCTCTGGAGTGGGATCAGTGTGAGGGGAGAGCCAAGGCTGTTTGTCCTCTGGAGTGGGATCAGTGTGATGGGAGAGCCAAGGCTGTTTGTCCTCTGGAGTGGGATCAGTGTGAGGAGAGAGGCTGTTTGTCCTCTGGAGTGGGATCAGCCAAGGCTGTTTGTCCTCTGGAGTGGGATCAGTGTGAGGGGAGAGCCAAGGCTGTTTGTCCTCTGGAGTGGGATCAGTGTGATGGGAGAGCCAAGGCTGTTTGTCCTCTGGAGTGGGATCAGTGTGATGGGAGAGCCAAGGCTGTTTGTCCTCTGGAGTGGGATCAGTGTGATGGGAGAGCCAAGGCTGTTTGTCCTCTGGAGTGGGATCAGTGTGGGGGGAGAGCCAAGGCTGTTTGTCCTCTGGAGTGGGATCAGTGTGATGGGAGAGCCAAGGCTGTTTGTCCTCTGGAGTGGGATCAGTGTGGGAAAATGGCTGAAGTATGAGAGTTATCTGAAGCTGTTCTCTCCTTCACCTCCTGCTTCTAAAGCCAATCTCTTTGTCTCCTGGGTCACATTGTGCATATTGATGATTAGTGTCCTCTCTTAACCTCTCTCTCTCTTGACAAAAAAAAAAGTTTCACTCTTTCCCATTCATTTTTAATGCTCAACGTTGGCAGATAATGTGTCCCAAAAGAGCTACATTCGGTTATGGATTATATATTTAAGACCATTTTGTGCTATTACTATAAAGAATAGATGTAGTTGAGAAAAACAACAAACGACCTTAAATCTAGGATCCTATACTGCTATATCCATTTTTTGACTTATAAGTAAATGATTATACACACACACACACGCACACACACACACACGCACACACACACACACACACACACACACACACACACACACACACACACACACACACACACACACACACACACACACACACACACACAGTGTGACATAGTTAATGTTGTAAATTACTATTGTATCTGGAAATGGCTGATTTTTAAATGGGAATATCTCCATAGGCGTACAGATGCCCATTATGAGCGACCATCACTCCTGTGTTCCAATGGCACGTTGTGTTAGCTAATCCAAATGTATAATTTTAAAAGGGTAATTGATCATTTGAAAACCCTTTTGCAATGATGTTAGCACAGCTGAAAACTGTTGTTCTGATTAAAGAAGCAATAATACTGGCCTTCTTTAGACTAGTTGAGTATCAGGAGCATCAGCATTTGTGGGTTCGATTACAGGCTCAAAATGTCCAGAAACAAAGACATTTCTTCTGAAACTCGTCAGTCTATTCTTGTTCTGAGAAATTAATTAAATATGCGAGAAATTGCCAAGAAACTTAAGATCTTGTACAGCGCTGTGAACTACTCCCTTCAAAGAACAGCTCAAACTGGCTCTAACCAGAATAGAAAGAGGAGTGGTAGGCCCCGGTGCACAACTGAGCAAAAGGACAAGTACATTAGTGTCTAGTTTGAGAAACAGATGCCTCACAAGTTCTCAACTGGCAGCTTCATTAAATAGTACCTGCAAAACACCAGTCTCAACTTCAACAGTGAAGAGGCGACTCTGGGATGCTGGCCTTCTAGGCAGTTGCAAAGAAAACGCCATTTCTCAGAAGGGCCAATAAAAATAAAAGATTTAGATGGGCAAAAGAACAAAGACACTGCACAGTGGAACTCTTTTCTTTAAAAAATATTTTTTTCTTATTGACCCCAAACCTTTGAATGGTAGTGTCTATAACTTATAAATGCCTTGTGAGCTTAGTTCAACGGTCATATCCAATGAGAACCCAAAATAGGCTTGTTTTACTCCTATGTTTGTAAACTATGTAAATGTAAAAAAAACTGTATAGCCTCAAAGCATGGTTAGAACTATCATTTTGACACCATATATCGTCAGTACTCGTATCCATAGCTCTGTCTAGGAATTTGAGTAGTTACATTTTCTGTTTTTCCCTCAGTTTTTTACCAAAAATAAGAGGCAGGGGTGACTGCTTTGTTATTGTTTCAACCAATTTGTAAGTCGCTCTGGATAAGAGCGTCTGCTAAATGACTTAAATGTAAATGTAATGTAACTAAGGATTCTAGCGTACAATTTATTTCATTAAGACTCAATTCAGCGATCACAAATCAATTAGATCAATAAAGTACCATTAAATGTATTGAATGGGAATAGATTTTTCATTCGGTTCTGTAATTAACTTGTCAATATAGATCCGTATGTGCATGAGAGTGAGTACTATACTATCCTACCTCATTGAATGCAAGACAGATGAGGTGCATCACTGAGTAAGTTGAAAACCTATTTAGTTCATGAAACATCCGATTTCCAATAGAAACTAGAACAATTGCCCTGCTCTAATTGGACCATACTGCAATGCATCATGCAGAAGAGACTTGTAGGGCCAATTACTTGATTGTTTGTGACAACTGTTTACAAAATGTTCTCTTTATATGTATAAATAGATTCACATATGTTTCAAACAGGTCAGTAGTACACTTCAAGTCTCCCAGTTACTATAGTTCCTTTCTGTGTATTTCTACAGTATTGTAAGTAGGTAGGTAAGAACAAGGACTAGTCAGAACATTATTAGAAGGCAATATGATCATATGCCATTCTGCTTCATTGAAATCAATTATATCAAATTCCATCTATGCATCAATATCACAGCCATTCAGTGATGAAGGCTGTGCCCTGCCTTGCTGTGATATGTGTATCGGTTTCATACCCATGTCTGCCTGTGGCATGTCAACGTTTCTTAAGCATCAGGTAGCCCATGGATAATGGATTGAGCTGGGCACAACAACCTGGCTGGCACTGAAGCTATGGAACCTAATCTGCTAGAACCATGCTGCTGGCAGCGGCGGATACAGCAGACAGGTCTGGTGTTCATTCAGGCCAAATGGCCCTGTTGTATTGGCACAGAGGTGAACAGTCAGCCCAACCATTATCTCAACAAACAGTGGGTGAATCTGGAGGCCCAAGCCCAAAAAGACAGTCAGGTAGGAGTCAGGGTGTTAATGGAGGCCCAAGCCCACAAAGACAGTCAGGTAGGAGTCAGGGTGTTCATGGAGGCCCAAGCCCAAAAAGACAGACCGGTAGGAGTCAGGGTGTTAATGGAGGCCCAAGCCCACAAAGACAGACCGGTAGGAGTCAGGGTGTTCATGGAGGCCCAAGCCCACAAAGACAGACCGGTAGGAGTCAGGGTGTTAATGGTGGCCCAAGCCCACAAAGACAGACCGGTAGGAGTCAGGGTGTTAATGGAGGCCCAAGCCCACAAAGACAGACCGGTAGGAGTCAGGGTGTTAATGGAGGCCCAAGCCCACAAAGACAGACCGGTAGGAGTCAGGGTGTTCATGGAGGCCCAAGCCCACAAAGACAGACCGGTAGGAGTCAGGGTGTTAATGGTGGCCCAAGCCCACAAAGACAGACCGGTAGGAGTCAGGGTGTTAATGGAGGCCCAAGCCCACAAAGACAGACCGGTAGGAGTCAGGGTGTTAATGGAGGCCCAAGCCCACAAAGACAGACCGGTAGGAGTCAGGGTGTTAATGGAGGCCCAAGCCCACAAAGACAGACCGGTAGGAGTCAGGGTGTTAATGGAGGCCCAAGCCCACAAAGACAGACCGGTAGGAGTCAGGGTGT
This sequence comes from Oncorhynchus gorbuscha, assembly GCF_021184085.1. Classification (NCBI taxonomy): domain Eukaryota; kingdom Metazoa; phylum Chordata; class Actinopteri; order Salmoniformes; family Salmonidae; genus Oncorhynchus; species Oncorhynchus gorbuscha. The sequence goes on from NC_060182.1 coordinate 11,984,640, forward strand.
TAATGGAGGCCCAAGCCCACAAAGACAGCCATGGTGATACTCAGTGGTGTAAAGTACTAAAGTAAAAATACTTTAAAGTACTACTTAAGTTGGTTTTTGGGGTATCTGTACCTTACTATTTTTTATTTTTGACAACTTTTACTTCACTGCATTCCTAAAGAAAATATTGTACTTTTTACTCCATACATTTTCCCTGACACCCAAAAGTACTCGTTACATTTTGACAGGAAAATGGTCCAATTCACACACTTATCAAGAGAACATCCCTGGTCATCCCTACTGCTTCTGATCTGGTGGACTCACTAAACAGAGAACATCCCTGGTCATCCCTACTGCCTCTGATCTGGCAGACTCACTAAACAGAGGACATCCCTGGTCATCCCTACTGCCTCTGATCTGGTGGACTCACTAAACAGAGAACATCCCTGGTCATCCCTACTGCTTCTGATCTGGTGGACTCACTAAACAGAGAACATCGCTGGTCATCCCTACTGCCTCTGATCTGGAACACTCACTAAACAGAGAACATCGCTGGTCATCCCTACTGCCTCTGATCTGGCAGACTCACTAAACAGAGAACATCCCTGGTCATCCCTACTGCCTCTGATCTGGAAGACTCACTAAAACACAAATGCTTAGTTTCAAAATGATGTATGAGTATTGGAGTGTGCCCCTGGCTATCCGTCAATTTTTTTTGTGGGTGCAGTCTGTTTTGCTTAATATAAGGAATTTGAAATGGTTTATATTTTTTACTTTGAGTACATCTGAGCAATTCATTTACTTTTGATACTTAACTATATTTTAAACCAAATAATTTTAGACTTTTATTCAAGTAGTATTTTACTGGGTGACTCACTTTTACTTGAGTCATTTTCTATTAAGGTATCTTTACTTTTACTCAAATATGACAATTGAGTACTTTTCTACCACTGGTGATACTGGAGGCCCAAGTCCACAAAGACAGTCAGGCAGGAGTCAGGGTGATACTGGAGGCCAGAGTCCACAAAGACAGCCAGGCAGGAGTCAGGGTGATACTGGAGGCCAGAGTCCACAAAGACAGCCAGGCAGGAGTCAGGGTGATACTGGAGGCCAGAGTCCACAAAGACAGTCAGGCAGGAGTCAGGGTGATACTGGAGGCCAGAGTCCACAAAGACAGCCAGGCAGGAGTCAGGGTGATACTGGAGGCCAGAGTCCACAAAGACAGCCAGGCAGGAGTCAGGGTGATACTGGAGGCCCAAGTCCACAAAGACAGTCAGGCAGGAGTCAGGGTGATACTGGAGGCCAGAGTCCACAAAGACAGCCAGGCAGGAGTCAGGGTGATACTGGAGGCCCAAGTCCACAAAGACAGCCAGGCAGGAGTCAGGGTGATACTGGAGGCCAGAGTCCACAAAGACAGCCAGGCAGGAGTCAGGGTGATACTGGAGGCCAGAGTCCACAAAGACAGCCAGGCAGGAGTCAGGGTGATACTGGAGGCCCAAGTCCACAAAGACAGCCAGGCAGGAGTCAGGGTGATACTGGAGGCCAGAGTCCACAAAGACAGCCAGGCAGGAGTCAGGGTGATACTGGAGGCCAGAGTCCACAAAGACAGCCAGGCAGGAGTCAGGGTGATACTGGAGGCCCAAGTCCACAAAGACAGCCAGGCAGGAGTCAGGGTGATACTGGAGGCCAGAGTCCACAAAGACAGCCAGGCAGGAGTCAGGGTGATACTGGAGGCCAGAGTCCACAAAGACAGCCAGGCAGGAGTCAGGGTGATACTGGAGGCCCAAGTCCACAAAGACAGTCAGGGTGATTCTGGAAGCCCAAGACCACAAAGACAGTCAGGGTGATACTGGAGGCCCAAGACCACAAAGACAGTCAGGGTGATACTGGAGGCCCAAGTCCACAAAGACAGTCAGGGTGATTCTGGAAGCCCAAGACCACAAAGACAGTCAGGGTGATACTGGAGGCCCAAGACCGCAAAGAGCCATGTAGGAGTCACATGTTATCATGATCTGTTGGTTCCAACGTAAAATATTTTCTATTTATCTAGTCAAGTCAGTTAAGAACAAATTCGTATTTACAATGACGTCCTACACAGGCCAGGCTCGGACAACGCTGGGCCAATTGTGCGCTGTTCGACGTCCAAACGTCAGTCACTTGTACTGATCCAGGACAATGGATTAAAGTGAGCTAATTAAATTAATCTGCCTTTTTTGTTGAGTGCTTCAGCTCTTTTCTGACTTGAATTAGTCTTTTTTGAGTAGAGTAGTATTTACTATAACTACTGGTGCTACTACTTACTACTAGTACTACTCCTACTACTACTGCTGGTGCTACTATTTACTACAACTACTGGTGCTACTACTTACTACTAGTACTACTCCTACTACTACTGCTGGTGCTACTACTACTACTACTACTGCTGGTGCTACTACTACCCTTGGTGCTACTACTACTACTACTACTGCTGGTGCTACTACTACCCCTGGTGCTACTACTACTACTACTACTGCTGGTGCTACTACTACCCCTGGTGCTACTACTTACTACAACTACTGGTGCTACTACTACTACTACTACTGCTGGTGCTACTACTTACTACAACTACTGGTGCTACTACTACCCCTGGTGCTACTACTTATTACAACTACTGGTGCTACTACTACCCCTGGTGCTACTACTTACTACAACTACTGGTGCTACTACTACCCCTGGTGCTACTACTTACTACAACTACTGGTGCTACTACTACCACTACGACTGGTGCTACTACTACTACTACTACTGGTGCTACTACTACCCCTGGTGCTACTACTTACTACAACTACTGGTGCTACTACTTACTACTAGTATTGGTGCTACTACTACCACTACTACTGGTGCTACTACTACTACTACTACTACTGGTGCTACTACTACTACTATTACAGCTGGTGCTGGTGCTACTACAGCTACTACTACTGGTGCTACTACTACTACTACCACTACAGCTGGTGCTACTGCAGCTACTACTACTGGTGCTGCTACTACTACTACAGCTGGTGATGGTGCTACTACTACTACTACTACTGGTGCTACTACTACCCCTGGTGCTACTACTTACTACAACTACTGGTGCTACTACTTACTACTAGTATTGGTGCTACTACTACCACTACTACTGGTGCTACTACTACTACTACTACTGGTGCTACTACTACTACTATTACAGCTGGTGCTGGTGCTACTACAGCTACTACTACTGGTGCTACTACTACTACTACCACTACAGCTGGTGCTACTGCAGCTACTACTACTGGTGCTGCTACTACTACTACAGCTGGTGATGGTGCTACTACAGCTACTACTACTGGTGCTACTACTACTACTACAGCTGGTGATGGTGCTACTACTACTGCATTATAGATAGACTCCTGATGGTAAATTGAATGGACTGTTCCTACCAATATAATCACATCTCTAGTGCATCATAAGGCCCAGTTTACAAGCATGGCAGAGTAATGAAGTGGACAGGTTGGAAAAGCCATCAGTGGACAGACAGACAGCGCATGTTGGCCCAGAGAAATGAACTATGCAGATGAATTAACTGTCCCGAGAGAACGATAAAGCAATGGTCATTACCAGTGGTTCCTGCAAAAACAGTTCATCTTTAAAATCCATACAAATCCACCTTCTCATTTGACAATAAGGGCTATTTATTCCTAAAGGGGCAAGAACACATGGGGAAACATCTAAGGGAGCTAAAATAACATTTGATATAAAAAAATCATTGAGGTTAGTCTAGTATTTTTCTTGAGCCTAGGCACAAATGAATCACATCAATTGTTGGGACAGGCATGGGCTGTTCGGTCAGACAGTAGCTAAGCAAAATGTATGACAAATGCTTTACACTCATTCAAAAATATAGAAATTGCGTTTGTACAACATGAATAAAGACATGTCCTACAGTATATAGTTATTAACCCTGACCTTTAAGACAAGAACTATTCTAACACTTATTCCATGGGCTCAGATAGTAGGGGGGAAATCTTTCTCATCTTTTTTGGGATGTGAAAAGGTGATTAAGTGTATAATAAAACTCCAGGGAGGCCGTTTTCATGATCTCCAGACAACTACTGGAATGGATCAAACAGCACAAAGAGAGATATTTGGCAAACGATCATTTGACTCCCCCCCCCACTCCGATAAATGGTGTCTTCAAGAAAGACTGGATTTAAACCCTTCATTCTGAATTAGGAGATTCCCACACACACTCTCTGACAGTCTCCCACGCCGGATGGCCGTGTGCGTGCACTGCCTCAATGACACACTGCACACCCACTTTGGGGGCCAATAAGAAAAGAAAAAACAAAGGGAGATTTCATTACACAGACACTTAGAAGGAGAATCAATACAGCCTTAGCAACATGTTACAGTGCTCTTCAAAACATCTCACATTGAAGGACAGGAGATAACAACGTCTGCTGGTAGTAAGAGGGCACTGACGTAGGACAGGAGATAGCAACGTCTGCTGGTAGTAAGAGGACACTGACGTAGGACAGGAGATAGGAACGTCTGCTGGTAGTAAGAGGGCACTGACGTAGGACAGGAGATAGCAACGTCTGCTGGTAGTAAGAGGGTAAGAGGGCACTGCTGGTAGTAAGAGGGCACTGACGTAGGACAGGAGATAGCAACGTCTGCTGGTAGTAAGAGGCCACTGACGTAGGACAGGAGATAGCAACGTCTGCTGGTAGTAGTAAGAGGCACGTCTGCTGGTAGTAAGAGGGCACTGACGTAGGACAGGAGATAGCAACGTCTGCTGGTAGTAAGAGGGCACTGACGTAGGACAGGAGATAGCAACGTCTGCTGGTAGTAAGAGGGCACTGACGTAGGACAGGAGATAGGAACGTCTGCTGGTAGTAAGAGGGCACTGACGTAGGACAGGAGATAGCAACGTCTGCTGGTAGTAAGAGGGCACTGACGTAGGACAGGAGATAGCAACGTCTGCTGGTAGTAAGAGGGCACTGACGTAGGACAGGAGATAGCAACGTCTGCTGGTAGTAAGAGGGCACTGACGTAGGACAGGAGATAGCAACGTCTGCTGGTAGTAAGAGGGCACTGACGTAGGACAGGAGATAGCAACGTCTGCTGGTAGTAAGAGGGCACTGACGTAGGACAGGAGATAGCAACGTCTGCTGGTAGTAAGAGGGCACTGACGTAGGAAATTGGTTGCATCACAGGTTTCCCCTCCCTGGCTGGTGTTGAAGGAAGCTTGTGAGAGCTGGGATGATGCAGGGATGATGGCTGAGGAAAATGAAAGAAAATGAAAGAACTGAGACAGGAGCCCATTTAAGATGGTATAGAAGGGCCTACTGCAAATGTCATCATAGATTGCTAGTGATAGCCTATGTGGTCAAACAAAAAGCAAACAAAAAGTAATGGATTATATGATGTAATATCTGATATCAAAGACAATAGTCCCCTCCTGTACTCCCAAGACTGAGTGGCCAAGCAAGACTCCAACACCATCATTAAGTTTGTTGACGACACAACAGTGGTAGGCCTGATCACTGACAATGACGAGACAGCCTATAGGGAAGTGGTCAGAGACTGGCAGTGTGGTGCCAGGACAACAACCTTTCCTTCAACGTGAGCAAGACAAAGGAGCTGATCATGGACTACAGGACAAAGAGGGCCAAACACTCCCCCTTTCACATCGATGGAGCTGTAGTGGAGCGGGTCGAGAATTTCAAGTTCCTTGGTGTCCACATCACCAACAAACTATCATGGTCCAAACACACCAAGACAGTCGTCAAGAGGGCACAACAATGCCTTTTTCCCCTCAGGAGACTGAACATACTTGGCATGGGTCCCCAGATCTTTAAAAAGTTCTAAAGCTGCACCATCGAGTGTATCCTGACCGGTTGCATCACCGCCTGGTATGGCAACTGCTTGGCATCCGACTAAGGCGCTACAGACGGTAGTGCGTATGGCCCAGTACATCACCAAGCTTCCTGTCATCCAACGCCTCTATATCAGCCGGTGTCAGAAGAAGGCCCAAAAATTGGTCAAAGACTCCAGTCACCCAAGTCATAGACTGTTCTCTCTGTTGCCGCACAGCAAGCGGTACCGGAGCACTAAGTCTAGGTCCAAAAGGCTCCTTAACAGCTTCTACTGCCAAGCCATAAGACTGCTGAACAATTAATCAAATGGCCACCTGGACTATTTATAATAATAATAATAATAATAATATATGCCATTTAGCAGACGCTTTTATCCAAAGCGACTTACAATCATGTGTGCATACATTCTACGTATGGGTGGTCCCGGGAATCGAACCCACTACCCTGGCGTTACAAGCGCCATGCTCTACCAACTGAGCTACAGAGGACCATTGACACCCCCCTCCTTTTGTTTTAACACCCCTGCTACTCTCTGTTTATTATCTATGGATAGTCACTTTACCCCTATCTACTCTACATTGCGTATGAAATATGAAAAATGATTAAAGTGTTTTTAAGAGAGGGATGTGATATTAGAAACTATAAGAGGAAATTGTTTCTATAACTTTGTACAAGTGAGTAGTCGCCGCCCCTTGAGTAAGGTCAGAGAGTGTGTCAGCCTCACAAACCACCCCTTTTGAATGAACTGTATAAAACGATGGGTTAAGAATGAACATATCAGACCAGAGAGGCGTGTAGCTGCAGCTCACGTCCAAAGTGGTTCGAACTCTGAATATCAACACGAGGTAGAGGCGAGAAGCTCACCTCCTGGACAATCACTGGTACGGCTGATTAGCTGTCCTAAGTAAAGTATCTAGAAAAGCTCATTTAAGTGGGACCATCCACCACTTTTCAAACCATCATATTCTACTACTCTCATCACCCCAGTGAGAACCATCGATACGGCTGGCTAGCCTATCGTCAAATAATCATCTCCCAGAGCGAGTGGAAGCAGAGTCAGCTGAACTCTCTGCCATTGACAGTTTTTTATATTGTCTCTTTTTGGTCCATTTAGATTGTTAATGTAGATTATATACAAAAAATATATAAAAAATGTTGTGGTAAAAAATGTAAATGTTTTACTGTGTCTTGTTGTAGGCTCCTAAGTGGACCATAAGGTTCAAAACCAAACCAAATTAAGAAAACTAAACAAAAAAATAAAATATAAAAATAAGTAACTCCACCAGAGTGTCTCTTTTGGGTCACTGTTGCCGGTCCCAAGCCCGGATAAAGGAGGATGGTTGGAATTGTGACATTAAAAAACACAAGAATCGACAGAAGAAAGTTCATTTGTAGTTCTAAACATATTTAGGGTGTTTTTTACTCGCTTTTTGTCTCTCCCACGACATTATTCCTCTCTCCTACAGCGTCCATCACAATTACATGCACATGGCCAATTATGGAAATTAGGTGATGGCGTTATTTAGCGACTTTTAGGACAGCCAATAGCTACTTTCCTTACTGAGGAGTTGGCAACACTGGCAGAGACGAACTACAAGTTGAAGTCAGTGAGATATACTCCTAAATTGACAGAGCAGTTTGTTTTAGCAATTTTACAGCTAGCTAGTTACTTCACATGCTGATATTGACTTTGGTATTAATGTGTGTAGCTACAGTTGAAGTCGGAAGTTTACATACACCTTAGCCAAATACATTTCAACTTAGTTTTCATAATTCCTGACATTTAATCCTAGTAAAAATTCCCTGTCTTATGTCAGTTAGGATCACCACTTTATTTTAAGAATGTGAAATGTCAGAATAATAGTAGAGAGAATGATTTATCTCAGCTTCGATTTCTTTCATCACATTCCCAGTGGGTCAGAAGTTTACATACACTCAATTAGTATTTGGTAGCATTGTCTTTAAATTGTTTAACTTGGGTCAAACGTTTCGGGTAGCCTTCCACAAGCTTCCCACAATAAGTTGGGTGAACTTTGGCCCATTACTCCTGACAGAGCTGGTGTAGCTGAGTCAGGTTTGTAGGCATCCTTACTCGCACACGCTTTTTCAGTTCTGCCCACAAATCTTCTATAAGCCTGAGGTCAGGGCTTTGTGATGGCCACTAATACCTTGACTTTGTTGTCTTTAAGCCATTTTGCCACATTTTGCTTGGGGTCATTATCCATTTGCAGCCAAGCTTTAACTTCCTGACTGATGTCTTGAGATGTTGTTCATATAATTTTCCTACCTCATGATTCCAACTATTTTTTGAAGTGCACCAGTCCCTCCTGCAGCAAAGCACCCCTACAACATGATGCTGCCACCCTTGTGATTCAAAGTTGGGATGGTGTTCTTCGGCTTGCAAGCCTCCCCCTTTTTCCTCCAAACATAACGATGGTCATTATGGCCAAACAGTTCTATTTTTGTTACATCAGACCAGAGGACATTTCTCCAAAAAGTACGATCTTTGTCCCCATGTGAAGTTATAAACCATAGTCTGGCTTTTTTAGGGCGGTTTTGGAGGAGTGGCTTCTTCCTTGCTGAGCGGCCTTTCAGGTTATGTCGATATAGAACTCGTTTTACTGTGGATATAGATACTTTTGTTCCGGTTTCCTCCAGCATCTTCACAAGGTCCTTTGCTGTTGTTCTGGGATTGATTTGCACTTTTCAGACCAAAGTAAGTTCATCTCTAAGAGACAGAACATGTCTCCTTCCTGAATGGTATGACGGCTGTGTGGTCCCATGGTGTTTATACTTGCGTTCTATTGTACAGGTGAACGTGGTACCTTCAGGGGTTTGGAAATTGCTCCTAAGGATGAACCAGACTTGTGGATGTCTACAAATTCTTCTGAGGTCTTGGCTGATTTCTTTTGATTTCCCATGATGTCAAGCAAAGAGGCACAAATACATCCACAGGTACACCTCCAATTGACTCAGATGATGTCAATTAGCCTATCAGAGGCTTCTAAAGCCATGACGTCATTTTCTGGAATGGTACAGTCAATTTAGTGTATGTAAACTTCTGACCCACTGGAATTGTGATACAGTGAATTATACGTGAAATAATCTGCCTGTAAACAATTGTTGGAAAAATTACTTGCGTCATGCACAAAGTAGATGTCCTAACCGACTTGAAAAAACTATAGTTTGTTAACAAGACATTTGTGGAGTGGTTGAAAAACGAGTTTTCATGACTCCAACCTAAGTGTATGTAAAATTCCGACTTCAACTGTATATACAGATGCCTTGGACTACATGAAGTAATGTTACAGAGGGTATATACAGTATGGAAGTATAGCAATAAAAGGTATAAACTGTCATTAAGGCACATCACTGATACAACCTGCGAGACAAACCAACCTCCCTACAAGCTCAGGTTGTTGTGAGTTTGTTGTGACCTGACCTGAATGACCCAATAGGAAAGAACTAAGAGACCTGATACTTCAGACACCTGGGACAGCAACTCTACATCAATCAAAAGCTGCTGGTAATGGAGAAGTGTGTGTGTGTAACTGGATAAGTATATTAGAGAGCAATGAGCTTCACAAAGAAAGCTGATTATGCGTCACTAAGGAGTAGGTAAGCTGTGCCTCCCAGTCTGCCAGGAGTGTCCCCTGGTTTGTTGGTTGGCATGCACCATTAAGGCTACATCTATAAATTACGAGTCGTACGCACTGTGTGGAAACACTGGACATAATGCAATGGGACACATGAGAACAGTAATTTACTAGTGTGTTTGTGACCTCTAAAATAAACTCAAAGGCCAGTTTATTAGGTACCCCATTCACAAAAATGGTTTGCACCTACAGACAGTGAGTCACTTGGCTATATAAAGACAGGCATTGAGGCAGTCAGTTACTGTTTGATTGAATGTTAGAATGGGCAAAACGAGTGATCTAAGCGATTTCGAGTGTGGTATGATCGTTGGTGCCAGGTGCGTCGCTTCCAGTATCTCAGAAATGGCCAGCCTCCTGGGCTTTTCACACACGACAGTGCCTAGGGTTTACCGAGAACTGTGCAACAAAAAAACATCCAGTCAGCGAAAGTCTTGTGGGCGAAAACAGCTTGTTGATGAGAGAGGTCGAAGGAGAATGGCAAGAATTTTGCAAGCTAACAGGCGGGCACTAACAGACAAGTAAAGGCACAGTACAACAGTGGTGTGCAAAACGGAATCGGTTCCTGTCACGGATGGGCTACTGCAGCAGACGACCACACAGGGTTCCACTCCTATCAGATCAAAACCAGAAGAAGCTGCTCCAGTGGGCACACAATCACCAACACTGGAAAATTGAGGTGTAGAAAAACATGGCCTGGTCCACCGAATCTCGGTTCCTGTTGCGTCATGCTGATGGCAGAGTCAGGATTTGGTGTAAACAGCGTGAGTCCATGGCCCCATCCTGCCTGGTGTCAACGGTACAGGCTGGTGGCAGTGGTGTAATGGTGTAGGGAATGTTTTCCTGGCACACATTAGGTCTCTTGATACCAATTGAGCAACGTTGGAACACCATACCTTGTAGAATCCATGCCCCGTGAATTCAGGCTGTTCTGGGTGCAAAGGGGTGTCTGACCCGGTACTAAGTAAACTGGCCACTGGGTATGGGGGCTGACAGGGGCATACACAACAACACTGCTAAGGATGCTTAAATAGCCAAGTGTAGCCATTTGTTTGTAATGAGAGTAGCAAAGATCAGTTTCTCACAACACTGATACCAAGAGGATCCACCTGTCTGTACATAGCCATGTAAGTGTAAGAGAGCCATGCTATCACATCTCTAGCCCCCTCCAAAGAGGGATCTGATGGACGACTATCTGAAGAGTATGCAGATGCATCTAGGGATCAAAGTGCCCCTGCTGCAGGACACCAACAGCCTGGAGGCTCAGCTCAGCACCCAGATGACCAGGCTAAAGAACTCCATGCTACGAGACGGTCAGATGACCTCCTGCTTCCTCAAGCACTGAGTGAACGGGGCCGCCTTCCACACCCTGATTCTAATTCACAAGGCTCGAATGGAGAAGGGTATAGGGGACAATCGCATTTTATCACCTCCACTGATCCTCAACACGGGGCCCCCACAACGGTGCGTGCTCAGCACCCTACTGTACGCACTGTTCACTGCGTGGCCATGCATGCCTCCAACTCAATCATCAAGTTTGCAGACAACAGTAGTAGGCCTGATTACCAACCATGACGAGACAGCCTACAGGGAGGAGGAGAGCACCCTGGGAGAGTGGTGACAGGAAAATAACATCTCACTCAACGTCAACAAAATGAGCTGATCATGGACTTCAGGAAACAGCAGAGGGAGCACGCCCCTATCCACATCGACGGTACAGTAGTGGAGAATGTGGAAAGCTTCATGTTCCTCTGCGTACACATCACTGACAATCTGAAATGGTCCACCAACACAGACAGTGTGGTGAAGAAGGTGTAACAGTGCATCTTCAACCTCGGAAGGGTGAAGAAATTTGACTTGGCTCCTAAAACCCTCACAAACTGGCTGTATCACAGCCTGGTACGGCAACTGCCCCACCTGCGACTGCAGGGCTCTCCAGAGGGTAGTGAGGTCTGCCCAACACATCACCAGGGGCAAACTACCTGCCCTCCAAGACACCTACAGCACCCGATGTCACAGGAAGGCCAAACAGATCATCAAGGACAACAACCGCCATTGCCTATTCACCCCGCTATCATCCAGAATGCGAGGTCAGTACAGGTGCATCAAAGATGGGACCAAGAGACTGAGAAACAGCTTCTATCTCAAGGCCATCAGACTAAAATAGCCATCACTAGCCGGCTTCCACACAGTTACGCAACCCTGCACCTTAGAGGATGCTGCCCTATTTACATAGACTTGGAATCAAAGGTCACTTTAATAATGTTTAAATAATGATTACATACTGCATTACTCATCTCATATGTATATACTGTGTTCTATTCACTGTATTTTAGTCAATGTCACTCCGAATTTTCTCAATCTAATATTTATATATTTCTTAATTCCATTCTTTTAGATGTGTGACTTTTTAGATACTAGCTCCAACAGTGCAGTAGTAACACAAGCTTTTCACTACACCTGCAATAACATCTGCTAAATATGTGTATGTGACCAATACAATTTCATTTGATTTGAATGCACAAAAACAGGTGAGGAGATCCTGAGGCCTATCGTGTGGCCCATTTTTTTTAAGGTATCTGTAACACATGTATATCTGTATTCCCAGTCATGTGAAATCCATAGATTAGGGCCTAATGAATGTATTTCAATTGACTGATTATCATATGAACTGTAACTCATTAAAATCAATGAAATTGTTGCATTTATATTTTTGTTCAGTATATACACTACCAGTCAAACATTTTAGAACACCTACTCATTCAAGGGTTTTTCTTTATTTTTACTATTATCTACATAATAGCGAAGACATCAACACAATGAAATAACACATATGGAATCATGTAGTAACCAAAAAAGTGTTAAACAAATCAAAATATATTTTATTTTTGAGATTCTTCAAATAGCCACCATTTGCCTTGATGACAGCTTTGCACACTCTTGGCATTCTCTCAACCAGCTTCATGAGGAATGCTTTTCCAGCAGTCTTGAAGGATTCCCCACATATGCTGAACAGTTGTTGGCTGCTTTTCCTTCACTCTATGGTCCGACTCATCTCAAACCATCTCAATTTGGTTTAGGTCTGGGGATTGTGGAGGCCAGGTCATCTGATGCAGCACTCCATCCATCTCCTTCTTGGTAAAATAGCCCTTACACAGCCTGGAGGTTGTGATGGAAAATGACATAGTAATCATGCAATCCCGTGTTTTACTGTTTAAAGAATTGTGTCTTGTTATATGCTCGTGTTTTTGCTAACCTGATACAAACTTGTCTTTGTGGGACTTAGTTGTATGACTAAGATTCTTATGACTAAGTTCCGCTTGGGTGCGACATCCCCTGGGTTTACTATCTACAGAAAGTCACATGTATGGAAACGTGCAGAAAATAGCACATTAAGGTGTTTTGCTGTTGTGAATGCAGTTAGACGGTTGAGCCCTCGGGTTATCAACCTTGTGCTACCTTAAGTCTGCACAGACAACTAATGACCTTTAACACACTATCTGCTGACTGCCACGTAAACAGAAAGGGGTTGTATTTCCTCTATAAAAGCAGAGACCCGGCTATGTTTGTTAAGCTTTCAACTCTGAACCATTCTTGGTGATGGTTGATTTGCTTCATTTTGGCAAATCTTATAATAAAAGTGTTGTTTGAAAGAATCTGCAGTCTCTCTTCCCTTTGATTAGATATTCCACAACCAGGTGTGTTGGGTCATTGTCTTCTTGAAAAACAAAATGATAGTCCCACTAAGCCCAAACCAGATGGGATGGCGTTGCCATAATATGGACTTGGTATTTTACCAAATAGGGCTATCTTCTGTATACCCCCTACCTTGGCTCAAACACATAATTTTTTAAACTTAAGGCACACATGTTAATTTAAATGGATTCGAGGTGACTACCTCATGAATGCGGTTGAGAGAATGAGATGAGTGTGCAAAGCAGACAAGGCACAGCGTGACTATTTGAAGAATCTCAAATATAAAATATTTCGATTTGTTGAACATTTTTTTTGCTTACAACATGATTCCATGTGTTATTTCATAGTTTTGATGTCGTCACTATTATTCTACAATCTAGAAAATTGTACAAATAAAGAAAAACCCTTGAATGAGAGGGTGTCCAAAACATTGACTTGTTCTGTATAAATACAGTATATATATTTATTTAACAGTGGAAAGCTGCATTTTGTACCATGTACTGCATATGATGGTCAATCTTACCATCACAGAGATGACAGCTATTGATTTAGTTTAAGTATCAACATGTGTTGGGATATCAACATGTCTTACTCTATATTGCTTGTGGTTTATCCCATCTTGTTGATAAGCTGCAATGTTCAGCTTTTATTTTGTATGCATGAAGCAATTTCTCAAACTTTGTGCCAGGGACCGGCAAGGCATGGCCTTCTTCCGTGGGACCGCTTGGGTAAAAAATGGACAATCGCTTTGTAAAATTCAAAATACACATTTTTACATTTACATGACATTTAAGTCATTTAGCAGACGCTCTTATCCAGAGCGACTTACAAATTTTTCTATGCGTTTCGCTATGATATCTACTATCCTAACACAGAATTGCTTAAGATAGTAATAACATGGACCATCAAACAATTTGATTAGCTATTTTAGGATCACCTCGGGGTATCAGAAACAAATGTGTAAACCATTTTTGGGGGATAAAACTGGAGTTTGGCCTCCCTGACATTATCTAAACAAATTCAAATAACATACAAAGATATATCAGATCAGGTAGGCCAAATCTGAATTTGAAGGAATTATGGTTTGTAGTGATTGAAATTCATCAGAAAGTATTGGGAAGTTCAGGAAAACGATCACCATGTAATTATTGTGTGTGTGTGTAGAAAATGCAATTTTCTAACAGTCCCTTCTAGCTTGTCCTGTGTGGCTTGTGAGCGTTAGCAGAGGGGAACAGAAGCCACACACATGTTCATGGGAGTTACAGCTCTCAGGAATTGTTAATAGCCGACAGCTAAAGTTAGAGCGACATTCGTAGGATGAAAACAGACCCCGCTCTATCAACCGCTAAGCGGACATTGGAGGTTACTAACGTAACTGTGGTTCTATGAACTAAACATTCAGTGGATTTAGACGAACCAGTGCAATCAGCAGGACTTTTACATGAGGGATATGCAGCAGACCAACAGGCATTCCTCCACAGACCAGCGCCGGTCCACAGACCTGGGTTTGAGGCTGATTTCACGGAATTACTCACTATTGGGTGAACAGAGAACACAGGTCCAGAAGTAGCCCTGAGGTCAACATGAAGATATATTAACTGAAAAATTCAACACTCAGGAGGAACACTTCATTCTACTGTTCAACCACCACTGTATGCCCACGTCAGTCCAATTACAAGAGTCAAGAGCCAGACACCTCAGTGAATTGCGTTTAATTAAAAACAGATTAGAAAGGTTGGTACCATGACACTACAATTAACCCCAACAACCAAATTGTGTCTATCTTTCCTAAATTAACTCAATAAAACTTGTCTTCACCTTTCGATACTTCATTTTCCAGGGGGACATAAATACAGGAAAAGCAATTAGTGTAACAAAACATATGCAATTTAGAGACTATGACATCAATAAAACAGTATATTCCATATTCTAAAAACATCTATACACTAATGGTGGCTACACAACACATCAACTTTACATTTATTTATTCTCGATCTCAAATCCCATTACTTGATTAAACTGTCACTCAATTTGTAATCCGAACAGTGATTGGCGACAAAGCTAGCCTAGTCTGTTTGCAAGTCACCTCCGGGGAACCTTGCAAGGTGGGCAAAGGTTTGGTTGCTTCACAAGCCTCTCTGTCAATCATCACTAAATCCAGTGCACACGCTTAACAAATCAGGCACACTGCTAACAATGTATTCCATCTCACAACGCTTATAGACATGTGTGCTACACATGTGTTCACAGGCCAGATGTCTACTTCAGCTTTAAGCAAATCTATGAATTATACATGATTTCGAGATTTGTTTGGAGGTCAGTGAAGAACTCAAAATCGCTTGCACTTCCTGGTTCTATTTTGAAGTAGCGTATGTTTGGGTGCATTACTTTATCCCCCGTCCAATGCCAAACAGCTCTCTAACAAGTACAGCATCCATTATGTCACCTGGGTATGCAATGCCTCTCCATTTTTATGAGATTAGTACAACTACCCATTGTTTGTGTTTACATCTGTTTATTTATGAATAATGTACTCGGTTCACCTCTATGTTAATCTTCAATGGCCTCGCCTACTTCAGTGCCGCTAACCTTCTTCTCGCTCTCTTCCTGCATCCAATGTGTATACCATAAGATTGGTCTCAACCTCAGACCCGAGTGAGGGCACTTGCCAAAAGTGAGCCTCTGAAGGGTATAATTCACAGGGCTCAATAAATGCACTGAACAAAAATATAAACGCAACAATTTCAAAGATTTTACTGAATTACAGTCAGGGGTGAAAGTATATGTAATTTCTTACCGATACCGAGCACGTTTCTTTTTTTAATACTACAAAAATGACAGGGTAGTCTACTCTGCTGACACTGACAGAGGAATAAAAATAATGTTGTCTGATCCATATAAATCAGCCTAAGAAAAAGGGAGACAAATACAACATGACATCCATCTTATCTGGAGGAGGAAATGATTGTTCAAAAACAAACTAAAACGTGGCACTGACCCAATGATAAAGACAGTAAATATGTACACTCACCGGGGATATGGCACATGTTCTCGGCTGGGGCCAATAAGACAGGCTACTGTTCGCTTAATTAAGTTAAGAATAATGCTAACTAAAAGACAGATTGTTTGTCATTGTGATCTCTTTACAGCAATAGCTATTTATTTTCCAAACAGTTTCTCCACGGATTGTATTTTTAAATATTGCGATATGCCTAGCTGGGTCTCTCTGCTTTTCACTGACAGTCACAATTTAACAATCATCTATTTGACTTCCGACTGTAGGCTATGAGATTTAAAACAATCTACAGGTTATTTATTTATTTTAAGAAACTAATAATCCTCTGTGGCCAAATCATGCTTTCTGGTGTAGTAGCCTACTTTTTATGATTTGTATTAGTTTCTGTATGGACAGGAGTAAGCAAATTAGGCTATATAATTTTGGCAATTCAATTTATTTTACTTCAGGGAAAGCTTAGCTTCTTAGATCTAGCCTTATAGACAGCCGCCTATGCTTTATAATGTGGCATAAACAACCAGTCACAATGTTTTCATCTGATTGTCAAACAATCACTTAAAAGGCACCTCTGTAGGTAGGTTCCCCGTGCACATTTGTTCACTCACAAAATGGTTTCAGCATCCGAGCCCCAACAGTGCACTGTGCACCCGCAATTTGATGAATGGAAAGACACATCGGTTATAAAACACCTACATGTATTGTACTGACATTTTGCCATTGTCATTAGGCCTACACACACTGAATTGATGCATCCACTGTTGTCCATGTGCACCTTGATCTCGGCCACTCATCTCCACCTTGACAAAATTTAAGTGTTCTCCATGAACCACAACGCAATTTGGAGTGTATACCACCCGGTTTATCTGTGAATTCGAAAAATGTTCATGCTGCTTACATGCAATAACGGTGTAATCGCAAAGAGTTTTGGGGGCATGTTGTGTGATAGGCTCACGTTTTACCCATACGGCAGTACCTGACCATATCGCCTTACTTTCACCCCTGGTTACAGTTCATATAAGGAAAGCAGCCAATTGAAATACATTCATTAGGCCCTAATCTATGGATTTCACATGACTGGGAAAAAAGGTAGGGCGTGGATCAGAAAACACATCTCCTTCACATGCGGTTGATCAGGCTGTTGATTGTGGCCTGTGGAATGTTGTTCCACTCCTCTTCAATGGCTGTGCGGAGTTGCTGGATATTTCCGGGAACTGGAACACCCTGTCGTACACATCCAAACATGCTGAATGGATGGCATGGCATGTCTTGTGAGTATGCAGGCCATAGAAGAACTGGGACATTTTCAGCTTACAGGAATTGTGTACAGATCCTTGTGACATGGGACCGTGCACTATCATGCTGATACATCAGGTGATGTCGGTGGATGAATGGAACAACAACAGGCCACAGGATCTCGTCATGGTATCTCTGTGCATTCAAATGGCCACCGATAAAATGCAATTGTGTTTGTTGTCCGTAGCTTATGCCTGCCCATACCATAACCCCACTATGGGGCACTCTGTTCACAATGGATGACACCACACGATGCCATGCATGCTGTCTGCCATCTGCCCGGTACAGTTGTGAAGAGCACACTTCTCCAGTGTGCCAGTGGCCATCAAAGGCAAACATTTTCCCACTGAAGTTGGTTATGACACCGAAATGCAGTCAAGACCATGGTTAGGATGACAAGCACGTAGCTGAGCTTTCCCGAGATGGTTTCTGACTGTGCAGAAATTCTTTGATGTTGCAAACCCAGTTTCATCAGCTTTCCAGGTGGCTGGTCTCAGACGATCCCGCAGGTGAAGAAGCCGGATGTGGAGGTATGATAGAATTTAAAGTGCCTTAATTGATTCATAATGTGTACCAGTAAGTAATATGCTGTTCAATTATCTTAATGTTGATTATACAATCTGTGTGCTCTTGATGTCTGATCTGAATTTGATAGGTTATACCTAGGACTTCCTATAGGGGCGCACAGGGCTTCCCAGATCACTCCTTACAAGTGACTTGAAGCCAAATCTCTGATTTATTTCTATATTTCCCCCTGTTAGGTATGAATGTAATTTTGAATGTATTTGTTAATGTCAGAATGTTACATACGTTACTGAGTTATTTAGTCAACAGCAAAGGTGTTTAAAACATTCAAATGTGTTATTTGTATGTTTAGGCCACTTTGAAATGAGCCGTTTTGCTAGCTAGCTTGCTAGAAGGCTGCTCACTTGCACGAGGTGACTTCATGATCAGAGCATGCCCGAGAGAGACCGCGCACAGCTCCTGTGTGTCTGGGTGAAAAAAGAACAATGGAAAACTTTTGGCAAATGTGAACGTTGTTATCTAAAGCACCATTTTCTACCTAATGGTTGATTTTACATGAAAAGACTCATGACAAGTGACTTGAAGCAGAAGCTACATCTGTGTGATTTATTTCTAGATTTCCCCCTTTAAGGGGTATAACAGAGGTCCTGGGCTGGCGTGGTTACACGTGGTCTGTGAGGCCGGTTGGACATACTGCCAAATTCTCATGCCAATTGCATGCTCCCTCAACTTGAAACATCTGTGTTTTGTGACAAAACTGCACATTTTAGAGTGGCCTTTTATTGTCCCAAGCACAAGGTGCACCTGTGTAATGATCATGTTTAATCAGCTTCTTGATATGCCACACCTGTCAGATGGATGGATTATCTTGGCAGGTATGTAAACACATTTGTACACTAAATTTGAGAGAAATAATTTGTTTGTGCATATGGAACATTTCTGGGATCTTATTTCAAGTCATGAAACATGGGACCAACACTTTACATGTTGCGTTCATATTTTTGTTCAGTATAGATGAATAATAGTAGTTGCTGTTTTCTGACTGAAAGGATAGGAGAGAAAATGAGAGATATGCAAAAACAAAACAAATAGGCTAGCTTCATGAAATAAGGGCTAGATTCAACTCTGAGCGCCGAAGATCTCCATTATAGAGCGAAAATAAAAGGGAATTTACCATTGAGCTGACATCCTGTATGCGGTGTTTAGCGTTTAGGCAGTCTCCACAAACGCGGGAACATTCCGTTTAAATATGAAATCTTCCGCGCTCCGGATTGAATCTAGGCCTTAGTCTCACGTGTCTGATTCAGCACGTTAGTCTGCAATATGAACACTGCAGGTGTTTGAACTGAGATGTTAAACTATATGGCAGGGAGACATGCTGTACCTCATAACTAGATCGTTTCAGGTCAACCTTGTGTTCTCTACAGGTATGACAATAAATTGCTGTTTCGTTCTGAAATTACAAAAACACCCAAAGGGATGAAACATGGAATATATTTGAGACATTTTTATTGACAGTGGATACATAGTAATCTTAAAGATATGAATAGTCCACTGGGCACGCTGTTGAGTACTACGGTGATGTGTATTTTGAAACCCCTTGATGATTACATCTGTTATTATTTATGAGGACTTTGCTGCAGCCGAGTTTGGCAGTTCAAACACTTAAAGTAAATGTATAAATGGACAAGACTATTTAAATAAAGCACACAATCTTTAATCTACTGAACAAGTGCAAAGTGTTACTCATCTGCTAATAAGTCTTTAATGGACGACTGGGCTTTTTAAAGAATGTTCCTCAACACACCTTCTGAACCTATGTAGGGGTATTTTACTGTAAACTTAATGATAGTGTAACAGTATAATTTTAAACCGTCCCCTCGCCCATACCCGGGCGCGAACCAGGGACCTTCTGCACACATCAACAACAGTCACCCACGAAGCGTCGTTACCCATCGCTCCACAAAAGCTGCGGCCCTTGCAGAGCAAGGGGAACTACTACTTCAAGGTCTCAGAGCAAGTGACGTAACCGATTGAAACGCTATTTAGCGCACACCGCTAACTAAGCTAGCCGTTTCACATCCGTTACACTAGCATTACAAATAGATTAGAGGTATAAATAAATGATCAGAATTTTAAAATGTTAAGTATAAAAGTCTTAATGTTAAATGACAAATTAACTAATGACATACAATTACTGTACATTTACATTTTTAAGTCATTTAGCAGACGCTCTTATCCAGAGCGACTTACAAATTGGTGCATTCACCTTATGACATCCAGTGGGACAGTCACTTAACAATAGTGCATCTAAAACTTAGGGGGGGTGGGGTGAGAGGGATTACTTATATCCTTCTTGATTTCAGACGGATATGTAGACAAGCCTTGTATTATAGGTCTGGGCGATATAGCCTAAAAAAAATCAGTTTTTTCTTCTTCTAATTTATGGGCGATTCACAATATCGCTCTGGATTAAAAAAAATATTTTCTCTAAATAAGTGTTGCTTATTTGACAATTAAATGTCAATACACTACATTTCAAAGAGTCTGGAATAATCGAATGAATTCAAGGCTTTAAAAATTATACCGAGGCTAAATATGTCTTCCACAACCATAAAACCTACTAATAGTTTGACCAGCATTTTTGCAATGATCACTGACCTGGCTTTCACGTCTGTCAATAAAAATGTTTTGGGATAAAAAAAATGTACACAAATTTAACCAGAACAATGCACAGCCACCAACAATGACCAACTTGTTGTAGCAGGCATTACAGAAAATGAACACAGGTCTCATAAACAATCTCTCAAGCACAAGCCCACGCGCTTGTGAGTAGCCAGCTAATCTTTATTTACTGAACAAAAATATAAAACGCAACATGTAAAGTGTTGGCCCCATGTTTCATGAGCTGAAATAAAAGATCCCCCAAATTTTCCATACGCACCAAAAACATATTTCTCTCACATTTCGGGCACATATTTGTTTACATCCCTGTTAGTGAGCATTTCTCCTTTGCCAGGATAATGAATCCACCTGACAGGTGTGGCATATCAAGAAGCTGATTAAACATCATTATTATTACACGGGTGCACCTTGTGCTGGTGACTATAAAATGCCACTCTAAAATGTGCAGTTTTGCCACACAACACAGTACCACAGATGGCTTGTCAAATACACATTTCAAAATACGTTTTTCTGCAAACTTTAGCATCCCGCAAACTTTTTGCAGAGCGACTTACTGTGGATACATTTGGCGCAGTGGTCTAAGGCACTACATCGCAGTTGCTAACTGAGCAACTAAAGATCCTGGTTTGAGTCCAGGCGGAGAGACCTATGGTGCAGCGCACAATTGGCCCAGCGTAGTCCGGGTTAGGGGAGGGTTTGGCCGGCAGGGATGTCCTTGTCCCATCGCCCTCTAGTGACTCCTGTGGCAGACCGGGCGCATGCACGCTGACACGGTGTTTCCTCCGAGACATTGGTGTGGCTGGCTTCCGGGTTAAGCAGGTGTTGTGTCAAGAAGCAGAGTGTGGCTTGGTTGGGTTGTGTTTCAGAGGACCATGATCTTCGCCTCTCCCGAGTCTGTACGGGAGTTGCAGCGATGAGACAAGACTGTAACTACCAATTGGATATCATAAAAGCATGGGCTTCCCTTGGTCTCTCCTTACAAAATATCACTTTTTTTTTTAAAACTTTTTTTTTTACATGACAGCAGTTCCACACCTTTGATGTGATGCAAATTGTTTGGGAAAAATATGAATTGTATTTTATACCATTATATTTAATGATATTCTTAGCCTATTCAAAAATACTGTATATGTGTTGACTGATCAGGGTAGCCTAGTAAGTGTGCCCTGTCTGTTTAAGGAACAAAATCACTATTGGTTTCATGTGCATGGCACAGCCATTTAGAATATAGGCTGCACAGACCAGCAACATAATTTCAACTCAAAATATGCCATTCTATTCGTCTTGAAAACATATTTTATTAGTCTTTCTTAGGACCTGCCAAAAACGTATTTGTGATGTACATTCAATGAATTTATTCAAATACACATCCCACTCCTAATCTTGCCGGCATGTGCACGGAGGTATAAAAGCCTTATCCTGGCAAGAACGCGGCAAAAATTGGACTGTATGAATGGGGCTCTAAAAAACATTACCTGATTTTTTTTTTAACAAGCAACATACCGTAAAGTCTGTCTGTAAAAAGGTATGAGATGAAGAAGTTATCTTTTGTGTTTGTTGTGAGTGGAAGGGGAGGGGCTTGGTGTCTGGAGTGAGAAGAGACCAAAAATACATCAAACGCTCATAAAAAATGAACATAAAATAAAAACCTAGATTCTTGTGACATAGGCATTTGAAACTTCTCGCCCAAAAATATATTTGAATATATCATATTAATTTGATATATCGCCCAGCCTTACTTGTACATAAGAGAAGACGTTCTTGGGGGGGTTGGGGGGGGGCTTCCAATGACCAATCTGTTAGTTCCTAAACAAGTGTTCATGAAGTGCATACATTCTCAGATAAGGGAAACATGTCTCAAAGTAGGCTAGCACAGGTAGGTATGCACGCTGTGTTAGACCATCTGATCTGCCCAGCTACTGCTGTTCAGTCATGTTGAGAAGTATAAAAGGCTAACACAGGTAGGTATGCACGCTGTGTTAGACCACCCTGTGTTATACCATCTGATCTGCCCAGCTACTGCTGTTCAGTCATGTTGAGAAGTATAAAAGGCTAACACAGGTAGGTAGGTATGCACGCTGTGTTAGACCATCTGATCTGCCCAGCTACTGCTGTTCAGTCATGTTGAGAAGTATAAAAGGCTAACACAGGTAGGTATGCACGCTGTGTTAGACCACCCTGTGTTATACCATCTGATCTGCCCAGCTACTGCTGTTCAGTCACGTTGAGAAGTATAAAAGGCTAACACAGGTAGGTATGCACGCTGTGTTAGACCATCTGATCTGCCCAGCTACTGCTGTTCAGTCACGTTGAGAAGTATAAAAGGCTAACACAGGTAGGTATGCACGCTGTGTTAGACCACCCTGTGTTATACCATCTGATCTGCCCAGCTACTGCTGTTCAGTCACGTTGAGAAGTATAAAAGGCTAACACAGGTAGACCAGGTATGCTACTGCTGTGTTAGACCATCTGATCTGCCCAGCTACTGCTGTTCAGTCATGTTGAGAAGTATAAAAGGCTAACACAGGTAGGTATGCACGCTGTGTTAGACCACCCTGTGTTATACCATCTGATCTGCCCAGCTACTGCTGTTCAGTCATGTTGAGAAGTCATTTAAAATAAGAAATTTGCTAAGTAAGTCAAAGACAGGTGAAATAGAAGGCACAGCTTCACATGATTCATGTTTTCCTCATCCTACAGGGCATGGGGCCAGTTCTTCTGACACACAGTAATGGCCAGGTATTGATTGGTGATGAGTTTCCTGTCCATGTTGAACTCAGCGAGCACACTGATGAGCTTTGCCAGAGTGAAGGAAGAGTGGAACTCAGCGAGCACACTGATGAGCTTTGCCAGAGTGAAGGAAGAGTGGAACTCAGCGAGCACACTGATGAGCTTTGCCAGAGTGAAGGAAGAGTGTTGAACTCAGCGAGCACACTGATGAGCTTTGCCAGAGTGAAGGAAGAGTGGAACTCAGCGAGCACACTGATGAGCTTTGCCAGAGTGAAGGAAGAGTGGAACTCAGCGAGCACACTGATGAGCTTTGCCAGAGTGAAGGAAGAGTGGAACTCAGCGAGCACACTGATGAGCTTTGCCAGAGTGAAGGAAGAGTGGAACTCAAGACAACTGACACCATTGTTAGACCTCAACCAGGGGGGCAAATTAATCTGCTCATCAGAGAGAATCCTCTGCTTCCTCTTATTTGGAATCTAATATTTTTTAGAAAATATCAAAGTGGAGTTAAGCCGGAATTAAATGTGCAAAACTAACCACACCTGGAGTCTTAATTGGGGATAGAGAAAGCAGCCAAAGTGACATTTTGAAAGCGGGCCACAAAGCAGGCATCCAGCCAGTCTCTGTGGAGTTGGACATAATGTTCATGTTGACACCAGATGCTGAGCTGCTAAGGCCTCCTCTGTGATTCTACTGCAGTCACGGGACTGGTGCAGATTAAAAGGAAACGAGCACAGAGATCTAACCCAGTGAGTGGACACAGGGGTGGTGTGGTCCAGCGACCCAGAGATAGGAGTGGTTTTGTCCATTCCCCAAAAAGTAGTGGTGGTTTGGTCCAGTCCTCAACACTATGCATGTTATTGAGTTTTTGTAAATATATATATTTTTTTACTACTGGCTTTAGGATACTCACACTTTCCCCAGACAAACTCAAACTGGACATTTCAGCATCTAGAATGTATGACGGACATAAAATCTTTACAATCATTTTGGCTCATATACAATACTGTAACGACCCTGCTGTTTCATTACAATACTTATTACTCTGAGGACAGTTAAATCACTACAGTTGATTTTTCATATTCATATATACAGGATTTATACAAACAAAAACAAGAGTTGCAGAGTTGAAAGTATAAAGAAATGAATACGAGTACAGGCAAAACACAACAGCTTAAGCCTCTATATGAGTAGGCAGAACGTCTCTTGTTATTCGCAACATTAAACAATCTCTTGAAGTCGTGAACCAGTAAAGCACTGTGTCCTGGCATCCAGACATTGTTGCCTTCTGCTATTCTTCAGATCACACCAGAGTGGGGAGGCAGAGAGTGCAGACAGACAGAAGTCAGATCACAATACCACAGAAAGAACCAAGACATGTTACAGTAAGTACATTCAGTAGTAAAGCAGTTTCAAGAGAACTAACCCCTTCCTACCCTCCTCTATCCCTCTCCTTTCATCTGTGTTCCCAGCCAGAGGTTCAGTCAGTCAGTTAGGTAATGTCCTCTTGTTGGCCACAGAAACAGGTGAAGAGAGAGGGCAGAGAGGATGGACTTGTTCCAGTCTTTTAGCCCGTAGCAGAGCCAGCTCCAGGACTTGAGTCTTTACTTAAACGGACAATCTCCTGAGACAGAACTTCAAGGTCCTAAAAAAAGAAAAAGAAAAATGGCTATTTTAATACCACAAAGCTGAGTAGCAAACCAAAACTTCTGTTCATTCCTGGCATTTTCATATCCAAAACTCTTTCATCCTCACTCATTCTGAAGTACTGTAGCTAACGAAATACCAAACATCAGAGAGTTCATGCAAGGTGTTGGGAAACAACTGTAACATTGACAATTGTAGCATGGAGACTATATAATATCAACCAAATCAACATTTCCTCCAGCCAGGGTGCAGGGGAGCCATTTAGCAAACAGACTCAGGTTCAGCTGCAATCTCCTACCAGAAAAAGCCAATGTCCCTTCCTCTGTGTGCTCACTCTAAAGCAAGAGCCATCAAATATTAACAGGGCTGTTTGTTTCTGGGCTGGTGGCTCCAACAGGCACTGAATATTCATGACTCGCTGCTTGCCTCTGCCCACCAAATCCAGAGAGGAGATGGGGGGGTTAACCTGCCCACCTCCAGTATCGAGCGCAATCATCACAGCACCCTTTGTCATTCTGCACTTTGTGGGCTGCGACACAGCTTCATCATGCTCCAGCACACGATTAGGAGTCCATGGCTGAAAGGCTACTTGGTAGCAGCAGTGAGGGAGGGACGGTGAGGGAGGGAGGGACAGGGGAAGGAGGGAAGGGGGAAGGGGGAATGTGAGAGTGGGACGGGGGAAGGAGGGACGGGGGAAGGAGGGACGGTGAGAGTGGGACGGGGGAAGGAGGGACGGCGAGAGTGGGAAGGGGGAAGGAGGGACGGTGAGAGTGGGACGGGGGAAGGTGAGAGTGGGAAGGGGGAAGGAGGGACGGTGAGAGTGGGACGGGGGAAGGAGGGACGGGGGGGGAAGGAGGGACGGGGAAGGAGGGACGGTGAGAGTGGGACGGGGGAAGGAGGGACGGGGGAAGGAGGGACGGGGGAAGGAGGGACGGTGAGAGTGGGACGGGGAGGTGGAAGAGGAGAGGAATGGGGGAAGGAGGGACGGGGGAAGGAGGGACGGTGAGAGTGGGACGGGGAGGTGGAAGAGGAGAGGAATGGGGGTGGCTCTACATGGTTGCTCTCCCCTACAGCATTCTCTCATAAGTGCTTAATTAGATCAGGATTTTCTCATTTAATTTGGATAAAAGCAAACAGTTACATTGCTGTTAACAAGTCTGGCACAACTAGCCACCAGCGTTGGGCTGCTTATGTCAGAGCCTAGAGACACTTCTTCCACAACTAGCCACCAGCGTTGGGCTGCTTATGTTAAAGCCTACAGCTGCTTCTCCCACAACTAGCTACCAGCGTTGGGCTGCTTATGTCAGAGCCTAGAGACACTTCTTCCACAACTAGCTACCAGCGTTGGGCTGCTTATGTCAGAGCCTACAGCTGCTTCTCCCACAGCTAGCTACCAGCGTTGGGCTGCTTATGTCAGAGTCTACAGCCGCCTCTTCCAAAACTAGACACATTGTTTGGGAACTGTAATTGAGCTCCCCTCCCATCTGCATAAAATGTAATCATATTTACAATGGACAACATCAAAGAGGATCATGGGCTGTCTGTAAATCAAAGATCCAGAGGAGGACGACTGCAACAGAATATCAGACTTGATTTATTTTTATGGACACACTGACAGCTATTCTAAGTTATCTAGAAAATTAGCAGAGCCAGAGTGCCGGCAAGCCCTGTCCCAAATTTCTCAGGTGTCTTCCAAGCCAAGGTTAAGGCCGGTTGTTTGTGTAACCTACAACTCCCCGTGGGAGTTACACACCACACAGCCAAGAACCTAGACTGTCTCCAAGACCTACTACAGCACTACATGCCTCACTGTAGCTAACCAGCACACACACACACACTATAAATATCAACAGAGAACTGTATCATTGATGCAACAATAAACAGGGTCAGTTACCACCCCCACCACCGATTAGTTCAGCACAGTTCCTCAAAAGGCCAGGAGAAATTTGATAGGTTCATGTTCTGAGGTAATAATCTGCATGATGATGGAAACACCACACTGTAATCCAATCAAACAAGAGACTGCACCACCATACTTTGCTTGGAGGAGGTCCATTTCTATTCCTGCATATAAACCCATTTGAACATTAAGGCAGTGCGCCAACGCCTTGGCCTGTGATGAATAATAACCTCTATGGTGCGCTAGTCTCAGGGCTGGATGACAGCAGGCAGGCCACCTACACAGTCACACACACTGACAACACAAAGTCACACATTTGGCCCTCGGTATGGATCCCCACACATCAACTCATCCGCAGTGCAGCCCGCCTACCGTCCGCAGTGCAGCCCGCCTACCGTCCGCAGTGCAGCCCGCCTACCGTCCGCAGTGCAGCCCGCCTACCGTCCGCAGTGCCGCAGTGCAGCCCGCCTACCGTCCGCAGTGCAGCCCGCCTACCGTCCGCAGTGCAGCCCGCCTACCGTCCGCAGTGCAGCCCGCCTACCGTCCGCAGTGCAGCCCGCCTACCGTCCGCAGTGCAGCCCGCCTACCGTCCGCAGTGCAGCCCGCCTACCTTCCACAGTGCAGCCCGCCTACCTTCCACAGTGCAGCCCGCCTACCTTCCACAGTGCAGCCCGCCTACCTTCTACAGTGTAGCCCGCCTACCTTCTACAGTGTAGCCCGCCTACCTTCTACAGTGTAGCCCGCCTACCTTCTACAGTGTAGCCCGCCTACCTTCTACAGTGTAGCCCGCCTACCTTCTACAGTGTAGCCCGCCTACCTTCTACAGTGTAGCCCGCCTACCTTCTACAGTGTAGCCCGCCTACCTTCTACATTGTAGCCCGCCTACCTTCTACAGTGTAGCCCGCCTACCTTCTACAGTGTAGCCCGCCTACCTTCTACAGTGTAGCCCGCCTACCTTCTACAGTGTAGCCCGCCTACCTTCTACAGTGTAGCCCGCCTACCTTCTACAGTGTAGCCCTCCTACCTTCTACAGTGTAGCCCGCCTACCTTCTACAGTGTAGCCCGCCTACCTTCTACAGTGTAGCCCGCCTACCTTCTACAGTGTAGCCCGCCTAACTTCTACAGTGTAGCCCGCCTACCTTCTACAGTGTAGCCCGCCTACCTTCTACAGTGTAGCCCGCCTACCTTCTACAGTGTAGCCTACAGTGCTGTGAAAAAGTATTTGCCCCCTTTTCTGATAATCAAAATGTTTGCATATTTTTAATACGGAATGTTTTTCAGGTCTTCAACCAAAACATAATATTAGATAAAGGGAACCTAATTTTACAAATAACAAAAAAAGTATACTTATTTTATTTATTTAATTAAAGTTAGGAAACACTCAATTCCCCTGTGTGAAAAAGTAATTACCCCGTTACACTCAATAACTGGCTGTGCCACCTTCAGCAGTTGTTGATCCGTCTGTCACATCACTGTGGAAGAACTTTGGCCCACTCCTGCATGAAGAACTGCTTTAACTTAGTGACATTTGTGGGTTTTCAAGCATGAACTGCTTGTTTCAAGTGCTGCCACAACATCAACTAGGATTAGGTGTGGACTTTAACTAGGCTATTCCAAAACTTCAAATTTGTTAATATTGAACCATTTTCATGGGTTTGGAATATTGTATTGCTGCATTCAGCTTTAAAACTGCTTTTATTTTTGTTGTTATTTGTAAAGTCAGGTTCCCTTTATATAATATTGGGTTTTGGTTGAAGATCTGAAAAGATTCAGTATAAAAAATGTGCAAAAATCAGAAAGGAGGCAAATAGTTTTTCACTGCAGTGTACCTCCCGTAGTGTGGCCCACCTCCCGTAGTGTGGCCCACCTCCCGTAGTGTGGCCCACCTCCCGTAGTGTGGCCCACCTCCCGTAGTGTGGGGCCCACCTCCCGTAGTGTGGCCCACCTCCCGTAGTGGGGCCCACCTCCCGTAGTGTGGGCCCACCTCCCGTAGTGGGGCCCACCTCCCGTAGTGTGGGGCCCACCTCCCGTAGTGGGGCCCACCTCCCGTAGTGGGGCCCACCTCCCGTAGTGGGGCCCACCTCCCGTAGTGGGGCCCACCTCCCGTAGTGGGGCCCACCTCCCGTAGTGTTTGCCTACCTTCTGTAAATGCATGTTCTTGGTCAGCTGTTCTTCCAGCATGTTCTGCAGCTTCTTGTTCATTTCCCGCATGTTCTCGTCCCCAGGCTTCACCAGGTCCCTGAGCACAGAGCCCAAGCCATGTCCATGTCCCCCCACCTGGCCCACGTGATGGGCAACCGCCGTTGCACCATGTGCACCATGTGCTGCAGGTGAGAGAAGGTACACGTTACTCAAAGGGACAATTCACAGCCATGCTTCATTGAACAAGAGCCAGCAGTTGTTCCTGGAGACCAACCCAGGAAATAACCAATGGCCCTAGTTAAAACTAACTTATAAATTAGATCTAATGTACATTTAATTTGTCAGTGATGCATGCAATTCATTCAATGTGAATCAGTTATAGTACATGTTGAGATCAATGTTCCAAATGCAGCAGTATCACCCATCCATTAGCCGACATCTAAATCACTTGATAACTTTATACAGCAGGCCCGTTACCATATGGTCTGTGAGTTGATTCTAGTCAGTCTATTCTGGGAGGAGTTTGCCCTGCTGGAGATCCCTGGTTAGGTACTTTAAACCCCTCAACAGTTTACTAAAGGGACTGAGCAGTTATCGGTCTGACTAATGAGATATTGTTCCTCACGTCCGATACCATTTGAAAAGACAACACTAGAGATGCTCTACAAGGCAGATATAGATCTATTGCCAAACAATGACAGTTGAGAAAAAATTGTGAACCTCCTGTGTGATAATGTGTTTAGGTCTTCTAGCATACCCATGGTAGACTTAAAACACATACACTATGAATACAAAAATGTGGACAGCCTTTCATAATGCTGGATCCGTCTATTTCAGCCACAGCCGTTGCTGTCAGGTGTATAAATTCAAGCACACAGCTATGCAATCTCCATAGACAAACATTGGCAGTAGAATGGCCTTACTGAAGAGATCAGTGACTTTCAACGTGGCACTGTCATAACATGCCATCTTTCCAGTAAGTCAGTTGGTCAAATGTCTGCTCTGCTAGAGCTGCCCCGATCAACTGTAAGTGCTGTTCTTGTGAAGTGGAAACGTTTAGGAACAACAACGGCTCAGCCACAAAGTGGTAAACCACACAAGCTCAGAACGGGAACAGCGAGTGCTGAAGTGCGTACCGCATAAAAATAGTCTGTCCTCGGTTGCAACACTCATTATCAAGTTCCAAACTGCCTCTGGAAGTAACGTCAGCACAAGAACTGTTAATCAAGAGCTTCATGAAATGGGGTTGATGGCCGAGCAGCCGCACACAAGCCTAAGATCACCAAGCGCAATGCAAAGCATCAGCTGGAGTGGTGTAAAGCTTGCTACCATTGTACTCTGAAGCAGTGGAAACACGTTATCTGGAGTGATGACACGCTTCAGGATCTTGCAGTTCGCTGGACGAATCTGGATTTTGCGGATGCCAGGAGAACGCTATCTCCATGAATGCATAGTGCCAAATGTAAAGATTGGTGGAGGAGGAATAATGGTCTGGGGCTGTTCTTCATGGTTTGGCTAGGCCCCTTACTTCCAGTGAAGGGAAATTTAAACTCTACAGGATACAATGACATTCTAGATAATAATGTAATTCCAACATTGTGGCAACAGTTTGAGGAAGGACCTTTCCTGTTTCAGCATGACAATGCCCCCGTGCACAAACCAAAGGTCGACACCGAAATGCATTGTTGCGATTGGTATGGAAGAACTTGACTGGCATGCACAAAGCACTGACCTCAACCCCATCGAACACCTTTGGGATGAATTGGAAAGCTGACTGCGAGCCAGGCCTACTTTTGGTCATGTAGAGTATGATTTTACGGTTCCTTTGAACTAGGACCTACAGTTGAAGTCGGACGTTTACATACACCTTAGCAAAATACATTTAAACTCAGTTTTCCACAATTCCTGATATTTAATCAGAATAAAAATTCCCTGTCCTAGGTCAGTTAGGATCACCACTTTATTCTAAGAATGTGAAATGTCAGAATAAATAGTAGAGGGATTTATTTCCGTTTTCACATTCCGTTTTCACATTCACATTCATAAAAACGTGATCGATGCATGTGGATGATGTTGTTCCTGTAGTGTTTGTAAACACCCTGGTAGGTTGATTAATAACCTGAACCAGATTACAGGCACTGGAAACAGTGAGAAGCCTCCTGTTGAGCAGACAGCTTGATGAAAACCAGTCAACGTTCATGTCCCCAAGAAAGTGGACCTCTCTGTTTACATCACATACACTATCAAGCATTTCACATATCTTATTTAGATACTGACTGTTAGCACTTGGTGGCCTATAACAACACCCCAAAAGAAGGCTTGCAACCACAACACTTCAACACTTGACATAAGCTCTTCTCTAAGCATTAGCTATCAGAGATAAGACACAATACTGAAAAGAGCAAACAAAGCAAGAGAGAAAAAAATAGACATTCAGCAGTTGATTAATCAATTGGTGTGCGTGCTGTGGGGTTGAAGCTACGAACCCATAGGCTTGGCGCTCTCAATAAGGTTTGTATCACAACTAAAGTGGCCAAAAGGTCTTAAAATTAAGCACATTAATCCGCTTTACAAGGGGTGTAGAGCCTAACTGGCATTTTTAAGCAGCGTGCGAGTTTCAAGTTTGGAGAAGAGCATTTTCAATATAAAAATGTACCTTTATTATAAAAGCATTACATGCATAATTGCATTTGCTGTCAATTTTTATAATGGTGTTTTCCGCTCATGGAACAGTCACGCTTATAGCATACTACCATGTGTGCATTGTTAGAAGAAATAGCTTAATATTTTAACCTAAACGTTCTGATCTGTTGTGTCAGCCACATTGCGTAAAAAAGGTTTTTTGATGCTAGTGGTTGTATTAATTTGGGATCTATAGCATCCCACAGCTGTCCCAGACTATGTTTGGAATATTTATTTCTCGCAGAGAATAGGTTGACTATAGGAGATAGTAGATTGACATAGGCTAGTGCTTTTGCTGTTGGTTAGACCTACTCATCTTGTTGGCTGACGAAATGTAAATGTGGACAGTTCTTCCAATATCTTCAATATGCACCTCTGAATTGGATAAGGGCGTGCACAGTTGCCACAGCCCTAGTCAAAGCAGCTGTAACCCTAAACGCAGTAGGCTTTACTTAAAGATCATGACAGCCGTCATTGACGTGATATTGTAACTGGACAAGCTAATGGCATGATTAATTGAGGACATGTTTTCTATTGGGGGAGTTGATGACATTGTCAGCTCCTTGTAGACACAAGGTCCCCTACTTGAAGGGTGCACAGTGCTCCGCTGGCCATGAAGTCAGCTCCCTGCTGAACTGCCACACTGTTAAGCAGGGTTCAACACGGGTCAAGAGCAGAGATCGCCTGAACAGCGTCGGTTGCCAGCGTTGCAAAGGGTACTCTTTGTCAGCCTAATGCTGAGACGTGTCTCTCAGTTGAGACAGGCACATCCAATCAAGATCACCTTTCACAATCTGACAATTAAAACATCAAGCCCACTGAGGAGATTCTAGGTCAACTTTCTCTAGACTAAATATATGTGTGTGTGTGTGTGTGTGTGTGTGTGTGTGTGTGTGTGTGTGTGTGTGTGTGTGTGTGTGTGTGTGTGTGTGTGTGTGTGTACAGGGGTGTATGCAAGTCATGTGTGACACTTTGGAAATGTGCATTTAATATTTTAGAAAAGGTTCATTTTAGTTCACCGTGTTTCCCGTGATAAATCAATATTGTGGTTCAGTACTGTGGCTGATAAAGGAAGAGCTGTCTTAACAAGAAAAAGCTGCTCAGCAGAGTAAGTGACAACACATTGATAATGGAGACATTTGTTCCAACATTTAAAGGGATACTTTGGGATTTTGGCAATTAAGCCCTTCATCTGACTCAGGGGAAGTAGATAAATCCCTTTATCTACTGACCCAGAGTCAGATGAACTCATGGATAACATTTTTATGTCTGCATCCAGTAGGAAGGAAGTTAAGAGGTAGTTTTGCCAGCCGATGCTCAGCACAACGACTATAAGTCTATGGTCTCTACTAGCATCCTAGCAGTTTTCTATACTTCCAGTCATTGAGCTAATGCTTTGGGGCGGCAGGTAGCCTAGTGGTTAGAGTGTTGGGCCAGTAACCGAAAAGGTGCTAGATTGAATCCCCGAGCTGACATGGTATAAATATGTCGTTCTGCCCCTGAACAAGGCAGCTAACCCACTGTTCCTAGGCCATCATTGTAAAAAACAATTTGTTCTTACTGACTTGCCTGGTCAAATAAAGTTTAAATAAAATGTTTTTAAAAAAATGCTAGTTAGCAACATCCTTCAAACTGCACGCAGATATATAGAAATGGTATCCATGATCCATCTACTGAGGAAGTAGAAAAAGGGCTTCATTGCCAAAATCCTGAAGTACTCCTTTAAAAAACTTCGTAGGGCTAAGATCCTGTTAACGGAATCGATATGACAACAGCCAGTGAAAGTGCAGGGCGCCAAATTCAAACAACAGTAATCTCACAATTAAAAAAATATAAGTATCTTATACCATTTTAAAAAGGTAATCTTGTTGTTAATCCCACCACAGTGTCCGATTTCAAATAGGCTTTACAGCGAAAGCACCAAACGATTATGTTAGGTCAGAGCCAAGTCACAGAAAAACACAGCCATTTTTCCAGCCAGAGTGGGGTCACAAAAATCAGAAATATACATAGAATTAATCACTAACCTTTGATGATCTTCATCAGATGACACTCATAGGACTTCATGTTACACAGTACATGTACGTTTTGTTCGATAAAGTTCATATTTATATAAAAAACACATTGACGCGTTATGTTCACTAGTTCCAAAAACATCTGGTGATTTTGCAGAGAGCCACATCAATTTACAGAAATACTCATTATAAATGTTGATGAAAATGATGTCATAAGGTGAATGCACCAATTTGTAAGTCGCTCTGGATAAGAGCGTCTGCTAAATGACTTAAATGATGATAAATGAAAATACAAGTGTTATACATGGAACTTTAGATAAAGTTCCCCTTAATGCAACCGCTGTGTCAGATTTTTAAAAAGCTTTACGGAAAAAGCAAACCATGCAATAATCTGAGTACGGCGCTCAGAGACCCAAGAAGCCAAAAAGATATCCGCCATATTGTGCAATCAACAGAAGTCACTAATAACATTATAAATATTCACTTACCTTTGATGATCTTCATCAGAATGCACTCACAGGAATCCCAGTTCCACAATAAATGTTTGTTTTGTTCGATAATGTCCATCATTTATGTCCAAATAGCTACTTTTGTTAGCACATTTTGTAAACAAATCCAACCTCGCGAAGCACGGTCACTAGGAGCAGACAAAATGTCAAAAAGTTCCGTTACAGTTCATAGAAACATGTCAAACGATGTATAGAAACAATCTTTAGGATGTTTTTAACATAAATCTTCGATAATGTTCCAACCGGAGAATTCCTTTGTCTGTAGAAAAGCAATGGAATGCGAGCTTCCTCTCACGTGAACGAGCCTCACGAGCCTGTGGCACTCTGCCAGACCACTGACTCAAAGAGCCCTTATGAGCCCCTCCTTTCCAGTAGAAGCCTACTGCCATATGAGTTCTGTTATACTCACAGACATCATTCAAATGGTTTTAGAAACTTCAGAGTGTTTTCTATCCAAATATACATATATTAGCAACTGGGACTGAGTAGCAGGCCGTTTACTCTGGACACCTTATTCATCCAAGCTACTCAATACTGCCCCCAGCAATAAGAAGTTAAAGATTAGCCAACCTTTGGTGGGATTGCCTTGCTTTTATTGTTCCAGGCTGTGTTTGACATTTTTGTCACCCGTGAAGACTGACAGTAAACACCACAAGTAGACTGCCTTTCATTGCTATAATACAGTACAAAAATGCTGCGCTCTTGACGTTAACAAATCACCCTCATCTTCATGTGATTCTAGTAAGAAATGTACTTAATAGGAAAATAAATACAATAGAAATACACATCAAAAAGCTATACTTGAATATAGCCTAGATGTACTTTATCTCCAATCCCATCTTTCCTTCTAGTACTAGTGCGGGGATACTCATTAAATAAAATAAATAAATCAAATCTGAGTCAAACTAGGCAAGTCAGTTTTAAGAACAAATTCTTATTTACAATGATGGCCTACCCCAGCCAAACCCTAACCCGGACGAAGCTGGGCCAATTGTGCGCCGCCCTATGGGACTCCCAATCACGGACGGTTGTGATGTAGTGACGCCTCCAGCACTGAGATGCAGTGCCTTAGCCTGCTGCGCCACTCGGGAGCCAAATGCAGAGCAGACTGCCATAACACAAAGTGACACAACATCTGCAACACCGACTCACTGATGCTGTAAGCCCAGCTTGAACCAGAGATGGAAGATAGACATTCTCACGTTCCTTTAACCAATGATACCTCCTGTTCAGAATCAAACACTTATTCTACTTTGCTCTGGTAAGGTTAGAATTCTACAGAACACTGATAACACATCAAAGATCTCTCTAATGGGTAAGAATGGCTCTTTTCTTGAATCATGGAAACCTTCCAGCTCTTTTCCTCCCATAAGAGAGGTTTGCTGCAGAAGTGCACTGAGATGCCAACATGGCCGAACATGGCCATGCTACTAGTCTCAGTGGTCCTGGCGCTACTGAACTGCTGAAGCAACACAGTGAGCCATGGCTGCCAGCCACCTCAGAGGCACTACAACTAACTGCAGCCCAGCCTGCTCTCAACTCCCACAGGATGAGAGTGGGCTAAGTGGAAACACTGCCAGGAGGTATACAGGCTAGATCTATAGAAACAATGATGCCCTGCCTGTTGAAAGTGTACAGTGTCTTCAGAAAGTATCCACACCACTTGAATTTTCCCTAAATGTGTGTTGTGTTAAAGCCTGAATTAAAAATGTTGTCACTGGCCTTCACACAATACCCCATGATGTCAAAAGGAAATCATGCTTTTCAAAATTATACAAATTAATTAAAAATGAAATGCTGAACTGTCTTGAGTCAACAAATATTCAACCCCTTTGTTATGGCAAACCGAAATAAGTTCAGGAGGACAATTTAACAAGTCACAGACTCACTCTGTGTCCCTTAATAGTTTTTAACAAGATTTTTGAACGACTACCTCATCTCTGTACCACACACATACAGATAATTGTAACGTAAGGTCCCTCAGGCAAGCAGTGAATTTAAAACACAGATTCAACCAAAACCACAATGGATTTCCAATGCCTGGCAAAGAAGGGCACCTATTGGTAGATGGGTAAAACTGAGGATGGATCAACAACATTGTAGTTACTCCACAATACTAACCTAGTGAAAAGGAGGAAGTCTACAGAAAAAAAATTATTCCAAAACATGCATCCTGTTTGCAACAAGGCACAAAAAAAAAAATCAGTCTCCTTTCCATCAGACTTTGGGAAATTAATAAACCTTTCAGCAGGACAATAACCTACAACCCAAGGCCAAATTTACACTGGAGTTGATTACCAAGAAGTCAGTGAATATTCCTGAGTGGCCGAGTTACAGTGTTGACCCAAATCTACTTGAAAATAGTTGGCAAGACCTGAAAATGGTTGTCTAGCTATGATGAACCAATTTGACAGTGATTGAAGAATTAGACAAATAATAATGAGAAAATGTTGCACAATCCAGGTGTGAAAAGCTCTTAGAGGCTTACCCAGAAAGACTCATCTGTAATCGCTGCCAAAGGTGCTTCTAACATGTACTGACTCAGGGGTGTGAAAACTTAAGTAAATTAGATACTTCTTCTGTATTTCCTTTTCAATACATTTACAAACATTTTCAATTTGTCATTATGGTGTATCGTGTGTAGATGGGTGAAGAAAACAACAATTTCATACATTTTGAAATCAGTCTGTAACACTGCAAAATGTGGAATATGTCAAGGGGTATGAATACTTTCTGAAGGCGCTGTACATGTCATTTCGTGTTATGGACGCACTACATTACACATGTCATTTCGTGTTATGGACACACTACATTACACATCATTTCGTGTTATGGACGCACTACATTACACATGTCATTTTGTGTTATGGACGCACTACATTACACATGTCGTTTCGTGTTATGGACGTACTACATTACACATGTCGTTTCGTGTTATGGACGCACTACATTACATGTCATTTCGTGTTATGGACGCACTACATTACACATGTCGTTTCGTGTTATGGACGTACTACATTACACATGTCGTTTCGTGTTGTGGACGTACTACATTACACATGTCGTTTCGTGTTGTGGACGTACTACATTACACATGTCGTTTCGTGTTATGGACGCACTACATTACACATGTCGTTTCGTGTTATGGACGCACTACATTACATGTCATTTCGTGTTATGGACGTACTACATTACACATGTCGTTTCGTGTTATGGACGTACTACATTAAACATGTCGTTTCGTGTTATGGACTCACTACATTACAACATGTCGTTTCGTGTTATGGACGTACTACATTAAACATGTTGTTTCGTGTTATGGACTCACTACATTACACATGTCGTTTCGTGTTATGGACGTACTACATTACACATGTCGTTTCGTGTTATGGACTCACTACATTACACATGTCGTTTCGTGTTATGGACGTACTCTACATTAAACATGTTGTTTCATGTTATGGACTCACTACATTAAACATGTTGTTTCGTGTTATGGACGCACTACATTAAACATGTTGTTTCGTGTTATGGACGCACTACATTGCACATGTCATTTCCAGTGATAAATCATTCCTGTACAAGAGAGCAGATCTATACAATGTTCACTTGTAACAACTTCATTATTAAAAATGACTTTCTGTGTGGAGCAATCCCATGACATTGTTTCCATTAACAGGTTCAGAGAAAATAAATGAGGCTTTGTGAAAAAGGATGCAATAATCAACACGCTTCCCAAATTGATAAAGCACCTACTGTGATTTATCACATCCAATAAAACATCGACCTGTAGGCTGCTTCATTCTAGAAGGTTGGGCGTTTCTGGAGTTGTCCAAGCAGAACAAACAGTGTTGGATAAAAAGGTTAGACAGTGGCCTACGTCACACAGCTGCAGCACTGGTGTACAAGACGGGGGGGTTACAGACTGCAGCAGTATAAAACTTCTCTAGCAGGGAAGAGCACTTAACCAGGAGAGGAATCTAGTCTACGGATAAACTCCCTGTCCACACGACTGCGGCGCAGACCTGACTGACTGCCCCATTAACCAACTCCCATAATCCCTAGTACACTCCATCTCTCTCTCGCTCCATCTCTCTCTCGCTCCATCTCTCTCTCGCTCCATCTCTCTCTCGCTCCATCTCTCTCTCGCTCCATCTCTCTCAATTCAATTCAAAGGGCATTATTGGCATGGGAAACATGTCTACATTGCCAAAGCAAGTGGAATAGATAAAAACAAAAGTGACATAAACAATCAAAAATTAACAGTAAACATTACACTCACAGAAGTTTCAAAAGAATAGAGACATTTCAAATGTTATATTATGGCTATTTGTAATCTTAGTGCAAAGGGAAAATAAATAGACCGATAAATATGGGTTGTATTTACAATGGTGTTTGTTCTCCACTTGTTGCCCTTGTCTTGTGG
The DNA here is from genome assembly GCF_021184085.1 of Oncorhynchus gorbuscha. NCBI lineage: Eukaryota > Metazoa > Chordata > Actinopteri > Salmoniformes > Salmonidae > Oncorhynchus > Oncorhynchus gorbuscha. The sequence goes on from NC_060182.1 coordinate 12,023,420, forward strand.
CAACAGGTTACACATCTTGCTGCTGTGAAGGCACACTGTGGTATTTCAACTAATAGATATGCAAGTTTAGCAAAATTGGAATGGTTTAAAAAAAAATAGCATGCCTAATCTGAGGGTGTAACTCTCTCTCTCTCTCTCTCCATTCATCGCTAAAGAAAAGCGCTGGAGGGAATAACTGACGTTTTAGGTGCTCCTTACCAAATTATTTTTTGCATTGATATTTTTTGCACATAATGTTTTCGCAATAATTTCCTAGGACCTAAAAGAGCTTCTGGACATCAGAACACCGAGGATTTGTACTTTAATGAGTCGGAGGCGAAGGACATACTACTCAGTTCGCTAGTGCGGCAGGACCAAGTGATGATTTGATACAGTGTTGCACTTCACTAGCAAAAAGCTCAAGTCAAGACAGATGGAGACGGAAGCAGACAGGGGGAGTAGATAGATTAATGTGATTGAAAGAACCTACATTTTCATCAGGATATTTTCTACTGTTTTTATTTGTTGGCTTAAGGCCCATGTATTTGACTTAGTTGACGATGGAAGTCGTAGGCCTACAGCTGCATCTCTACGCTGACGTTTCTTTGGCATCCAGTAGATCACAGTGTATCAATGTGTCCCTATGGCAGAGGCTAGTGCGCTCGGCATAGTTGAATTTAAACTTCTAGATTTTTAAAAATCAAATTACTTTGGATTTTTTTTTGATGAACCATGTGACAATGACTTTGAGAAACGAAAAATGATATTATTTTTCAAAATAAACTGTTCCAAGAAATGTCCAATATAAACATAACTGGCACACAGATCGGTAGAAATATTAGGATCAATTGTAAGCTTGCACAAAAACTTACTTGAAACTCATGAGCACTGCAGTCATAGGAGGTCCGTGAAAAAACGTGCCCCCCTATGATAACCAAAGGCCCGTCGAACTGATTCATTCTGCCGCAGGGTCTTTACGGTTGTTATCATTAGCCTAGTGGATCAGACTAAGAAATTGTCTCGTTTATCTTCTCATAGAGTTTAGCTGTAGGTTGTTGCATCGTTTCTGTTTAGAGTTCATGCTAGTGTAAATCTGGAGTGATGTGTTATCATGTTTGCTAAATAAATACCGGAGGACAGTGGAGCGGGGCACACTTTGCTACATGATGCGCTTTGTGCCCGCCCAGCGCAACCTGCGATTACCGTGAATCTGATTGGTCAAGACACAGAACAGAATGCACAGAACCTGAAGCACTCCAATATAAAAAGACAGATAGGCTTACATAGTGTGCAAGATGACAAACAAATCTTGAGTCACGTGACTCAAGTCCGCATCTCTGATTAGCTGAATAGGGCCATACGCAAACAAGAAAATGCTTAACAAGAAGCAGCACTCCTAGTGGCCAGTGATTTTAATGCTGGAAATCTGAAATCAGTCTTGTCACCTGTGTGTCACCAGCATGTCACCTGTGCAAATAGAGGCAAAAAAACAACAACTGTAGATCACCTTTACGCCACACACGTAGAAGCATACAAATCTCTCCCTCAAACAAATCTGACCTTAACTATATCCTCCTGATTCCAGCTTACAAGCAAATATTCATCTGATGGCATTGAGGAGTTTACCACATCAGTCACTGGCTTCATTAATAAGTGCATCGACAACGTCATCCCCACAGTGACCGTTCCTACATATCCCAACCAGAAGCCATAGATTAAAGGATGGAGCTACCGCTTTCAAGTAGCGGGACACAAATCAAGACGTGGATAAGAAATCAGCGTCAATACAGGACCAAGATTGAATCCTACTCTTTTGGCTCTGATGCTCGTTGGCTGTGGCAGGGCTTGCAACCTATCACGAAAAAGAAAAACCCAGCCGCAACCTGCCCAGTGACAAGAACCTACCAGACAAGCTAAATGCCTTCTACGCTTGCAGTGAGGCAAGCAACACTGAACCATGCATGAGAGCACCAGCTGTTCTGGATGACTGAACACTCTTCATAGACTATGTAAGACCTTTAAACAGGTCAACATTCAAAAAGCTGCGGTGCCAGACAGATTACCAGGACGTGTACTCTGAGCATGCGCTGACCAGCTGGCCAGTGAAGTGTCTTCACTGATATTTTCAAACTCTCCCTAATATAGTCTGTAATACCTATATATTTCAAGCAGACCACCATAGTCACTGTGTCAAGAACACCACGTTAAATTACTATTACCCCGTAGCACTCACATCTATAGCCACGAAGTGCTTTGAAAGGTTGGTCATGGCTCAAATCAACACCACCATCCCAGACCCATTCCAATTCGCACACTGCCACAACAGATCTACAGATGAGGCGTTATCTATTGCACTCCACACAGACCTTTCCCACTTGGTCAAAAGGAACACCAACGTGAGAATGCTGTTCATTGAATACAGCTCAGAGTTCAACACCATAGTGCTCTCCAAGCTCATCACTTAGCTAAGGACCATGGGATTAAACAACACCTTCTGCAACTGGATCCTGGACTTCCTGATGGGCCGCCCCCAGGTGGTGAGGGTAGGCAACAACACAGGCTGACCCTGTTTTGAGGTGTTTGAGCACCTGGAGGACCTCCTCTGCCACTTTCACATCATCAGACAAGGTGACGATGACTGTTTGTTCCAGGGTCTAGTCTGTCAGTGCAGAGTATACAGCTGCCTGCTGCTCAAGATGACGCTCCAACATGTCATAAGTGGAGTTCCATGTTGTTGTGACATGGTGTATGAGCTTGTGGGTCGGTAGCTGTAACATTTCTTACTTGGTCTTGAGCACATGAGTGGCTGTTGGGCTTCGGTGGAAAAAGGAAATCTGGTTCACTGAGAGTTGGCTCCCGTCCCTGACACACCAGGGTGATGATGCTTTAAATATGTGGCCATGCTCGATATATTTCCATGATCAAGTCAAGATTTCTTGTGGCACAATGCCTACACACCGTAATGGTCTTGTCCACCACCCTTCTTCCGTCATCATATTTGACAGGGAAGCCAAAATGCTCCCATACATGAGACTTAAATGAAGCGGGAGGCTTTTCCAGCTCCTCCGCTAGCCATGGCTGTCACTGCTCTTTAGTCTTCTTGGCTTTTTGCAACGCGAGCATCCAGGATTGATTCGTTGGGATTCAACAGGCCCCGTTCACGTGATCAATACACACAACTGCTTTAAAAAAAATAATCAAATCAACCTTCGGGCTTCAGAGTAAAACACAGCACACATATGTCTTGTCTTTATCTTTTCACTGCAACTCTGCATCGAGATTTAGGGAATTATTACTTTAAAAGTCACCGCGGCAGTAAAACTGTATTACACAATATGATGGTTAAACTTAGCAATTGATCCACATTCGGGCCGAACCGTGGGGGGTGATCCGTACGGATCACGGATCAACTACGGTCCGTTAAACCACTAGTCAAAAGCTACAAGTTCCTCAGTGTCCACATCACTGAGGAACTATCATGGTCCAAGCATACCAGAAGGCACAACAATTACTTTTCCCCATCAGGAAGCTGAAAAGATTTGGCATGGGCCCTCAGATCCTTAAGAAGTTCTACAGCTTCACCATTGAGAGCATATTGACTTGCTTTAACACCGGTTGATATGGAAACTGCTTGGCATCCGTCCACAATGCGCTACAGAGGGTAGTGAGAACGGTACAGTACTTCACTGGGGCCGAACTTCCAGTCATCCAGGAGGTGTCAGAGGAAGGCTCTAAAAATTGTCAAAGACTCCAGTCATCCAAGTCATAGACTTGTTCTCTGTAGTACCGCACAGCAAGCGGTACCGGAGCGCCAAGTCTGGGACCAAAAGGCTCCTAAACAGCTTCTACTCCCAAGCCATAAGACTGCTGAACAGTTAATCAAATGGCTGCCCGGACTATTTGCATTGACACCAGTTTTTTTTGCACTGACTCTCTTGCACTGGCTCTATGAACACTCACCGGACTCTACCCATAACCTCACACATACTCCACTGACACACATACTCCACTGACACATACTCCACTGACACACATACTCCACTGACACACACACACACACACACACACACACACACACACACACACACACACACACACACACACACACACACACACACACACACACACACACACACACACACACACACACACACACACACACACACACACTGCTGCTACTCTGTCTACATTGCCACACTCTTACCCCTACCTACACATATTACACACTGCCTTGTACATCAGCTGATATCTCAAAGTGCTGTACAGAAACCCAGCTGCTGCTACTCTGTCTATCCTGATTGCCTAGTCACTCTTACCCCTACCTACATGTACATATTACCTACATTTCTTCAACTGCCTTGTACCCCTGCAAATTAAATCAAATGTATTTATATAGCCCTTCGTACATCAGCTGATATCTCAAAGTGCTGTACAGAAACCCAGCCTAAAACCCCAAACAGCAAGCAATGCAGGTGTAGAAGCACATTGACTCGGTACCAGTACTCCTTGTAAATAGCCCGGTTGGGAGAGTAAGCATTTCACGTTGAAGTCTACACCCGTTGTATTCTACGCATTTGACTAATGACTCTTCATCGCTCTCTAACAATCACAATTCAATTTATTGTCATGAGAAACATATGCCAAAGCAAGTGAAATATATTAAAAAAACTAAATGGAAATGAGTAGAAATTAACAGTAAACATTGAAAAGTTTTTAAAAAATAGGCATTTCAGTTCTCTCACGTCACCCCGCTCCTCCGCTCTCTCCAGTGTCATTATTGATGATCTCCATTACCTAGGATAGGATAAAGTAGTCCTTCTCACCCCCCTTAAAATACTTCTATTGTAAAGTGGTTGTTCTGGATGTCATAAGGTGAATCGCCTTAAATGTTAAATGTAAATGTAAGTGTCTCTGCTCGCCCTCTGCCTCCATAGCTAGAACGCTGTCTAACACATCAAGACATCTATTACACCAACTGATCACTCCTCAAAACTCTTAAATACAGTGCCTTCAGAAAGTATTCATACCACTTCACTTATTCCACATTTTGATGTGTTACAGCATGAATTCAAAATGTATTAAAGAGTTTTTTTCTCACGCATCTACACACAATACCCCATAATAAACATGCTATTAGAAATGTTAGCAAATGTATTAACTTCTTATGGCTTTAGATGCACTATCGTAAAGTAACTGTTCCACTGGATGTCATAAGGTGAATGCACCAATTTGTAAGTCGCTCTGGATAAGAGCGTCTGCTAAATGACTTAAATGTAAATGTAATGGCTGCAGGGGCAGTATTGAGTAGCTTGGATGAAAGGTGCCCAGAGTAAACTGCCTGCTCCTCAGTCCCAGATGCTAATATATTAATAGTATTATTAGTATTGGATAGAAAACACTCGGATGTTTCTAAAACTGTTTGAATGTCGTCTGTGAGTATAACAGAACTCATATGGCAGGCAAAAACCTGAGATGAAATCCTAACAGGAGTGGGAAATCTGAGGTTGGTCGATTTTCAACCCAGCCGCTATTGAATACACAGTGGGATATTGGTTATGTTGCACTTCCTAAGGCTTCCACTAGATGTCAACCATCTTTAGAAACTTGTTTGAGGATTCTACTGTGAAGTGGGACCAAATGAGAGAGGAATGAGTCAGAGGTCTGCCAGCAGTCACGCGCTGGTCATGCGCATTTCACATGAGAGGTAGCTGCGTTCCTTTGCTTTTCTGAAGACAAAGGAATTCTCTGGTTGGAATATTATTGACGTTTTATGTTAAAAACATTCTAAAGTTTGATTCCATACATCTTTTGACATGTTTATACGGACAGTAACGGAACTTTTTGACAGTTCGTCTGCAACTAGGGAACGCGCTTCATGACTTTGCATTTGTTTACCAAACGTGCTAACAAAAGTAGCTCTTTGGACAAAAATGGACATTATCGAAAAGAAAAAAAACCATTTAATGTGGAACTGGGATTCCTGGGAGTGCATTCTGATGAAGATCATCAACGGCAAATGAATATTTATAATGATATTTATTACTAATTTTGACTGCACAATATGGCAGATATCTTTTTGTCTGCTTTGTTGTCGGTCTGAAAGCTGTACTCAGATTATTGCATGGTTTGCTTTTTCCGTAAAGCTTTTTAAAAATCTGACAGCGGTTGCATTAAGGAGAAGTGTATCTATATTTCCATGTCTAATAATTGTATTCTCATCGACATTTATAATGAGTATTTCTGTAAAATGATGTGGCTCTCTGCAATATCACCGTTTTTGGAACTGGTGAACATAACGCACCAATGTATACTGAGATTTAAAAAAAATATAAATATGAACTTTATCGAACAAAACATACATGTATTGTGTAACATGAAGTCCTATGAGTGTCATCTGATGAAGATCAAAGGTTAGTGATTAATTCTCTCTCCATTTGTGCTTTTTGTGACTCCTCTCTATGGCGGGAAAAATGGCTGTGTTTTTCTGTGGCTTGGCTCTGACCTAACAATTGTTTGTGGTGCTGTCGCTGTAAAGCCTATTTGAAATCGGACACCATGGTGGGATTAACAATAAGATACATGCATGTTTGAGGAATTTTAATTATGAGATTTCTGTTGTTTGAATTTGGCGCTCTGCACTTTCACTGGTTGTCATATCAATCCCGTTAATGGGATTGCAGCCCTAAGAAGTCAATAATCAAATACAGAAGTCTTCACACACCTGAGTATATACTTTGTAGAATTACAGCTGTGAGTCTTTCTGGGTAAGTCCCTAAGAGTTTTCCACACCTGGATTGTGCAACATTTGCCCATTATTATGTTCAAAATACTCAAATGGATTGTTGATCATTGCTAGACAATCATTTTCAGGTCTTGCAATAGATTTCCAAGTAGATTTAAGTCAAAACTAGCTCGGCCACTCAGTAACATTCAGTCTTGTGTTTTAGGTTATTGTCCTGTTGAAAGATGAACTCATCTCCCAGTGTCTGATGGAAAGCAGACTGAACCAGGTTCTCCCGTAGCTCCAATCAGTCTCCTTTTTATCCTGAAAAACTCCCCAGTCCTTAACGATTACCAGCATACCCATAACATGATGCAGTCACCACTATGCTTGAAAATATGGAGAGTGGTACTCAGTAATGTGTTGTATTGAATTTGCCCCAAACACAACGCTTTGTATTCAGGACAAAAAGTGAATTGCTTTGCCTAATTTCTTGCAGTATTACTTTAGTGCCTTGTCGCAAAAAGGATGTACAGGCTTCCTTCTTTTCACTCTGTCAATTAGGTTAGTATTGAGGAGTAACTACAATGTTGTTGATCCATGTTCAGTTTTTCTCCTATCACAGTCATTAAACTCTGTAACTGTTTTAAAGTCACCATAGGCCTCATGGTGAAATCCCTGAGCGCTATCCTTCCTCTCCGGCAACTGAGTAAGGAAGGACGCCTGCATCTTTGTAGTGACTGAGTGTATTGATACACCATCCAAAGTGTAATTAATAACTTCACCATGCTCAAAGGGATATTCAATGTCTGTTGTTTTTTTTACTCAACTATCAACAGATGTCTGTTGTTTTTTTTAGCCATCTATCAACAGGTGTCATTCTCTGCCAGGCATTGGAAAACCTCCCTGGTCTGTGTCGTTGAATCTGTGTTTAAAAATCACCGCTCGACTGAGGGACCTTACAGATGTATGTGTGGGTTACAGAGATGAGGCAGTCATTTAAAAAATCATGTTAAACAATATTATTGCACACAGAGCGAGTCCATGCAACTTATTAGGGCTTGTTAAGTAAATGTTCTCTCCTGGACTTATTTAGGCTTGCCATAACAAAGGGGTTTATTACTGGGGGGGGGGGGGGTTCTAGCGACACCTTGTGGCGAGCCGGGCGCCTGCAGGATGACCTCGGTTGTCAGTTGAACAGTGTTTCCTACGACACATTGGTGCAGCTGGCTTCCGGGTTAAGAGGGTGGGAGTGAATACTTTACTGTAGAATCATTCACACACTGTTAATGTGTGGAGAGTTTGGGGCTCATTACCAAGAAACCACTTCCACAAGCTGTGTAAGATTCCTCAGACAAGTGAATAAAATCACTAAGGAAAGTAGGTTGGAAAATTGATTAATTAAATAACTGTCAACATGTACATTACCATTAGCTACAAGAACATGACATTATGCCACTTAGTTGCTGAAAGGACTATGTTATGATGCATGGTGCAGCAGAGCAGACAGGCAGTGTGTGTGTGCGGGTGTTGACCAGGTAGGCAGCCAGGCACTGACATTACTGGGTGCTCCTCCTGTCCCGTTGCTGCCTGCGTCTCACCAGCAGGGCTGAGCAGAGGGCTGAGCAGAGGGCTGAGCAGAGGGCTGAGCAGAGGGCTGAGCAGAGGGCTGAGCAGAGGGCTGAGCAGAGGGCTGAGCAGAGGGCTGAGCAGAGGGCTGAGCAGAGCAGAGGGCTGAGCAGAGGGCTGAGCCTGCTGCTGCATTATTGAAGATGAGTGTTGGGTTCACTGAGGCATGTCTGCATCCTGAATCATTTACATCCTGCTAATGTCAGCTCTCATCTACCACCAACGCCTTACTGCCTGCCTTCTACAGGTCAGGCCCCCATTCCTTAACCATGGCCTCTACAGCCTTCTCTGCTCTGTGGATCTGGCTGATGTTATGGAAATATATGTTTGTCCTGAATACAAAATGCTATGCCCCACCCTCACGCCTGTTGTACCAAAAAAACATCTGCACTAACATTACAGCACAGTTGGCTGTAAAATGACGGTAAGATACGGTAGACCATTAAAGGATCCAACTAATATACCCAGTTTTGAGTGTCAGCTTTTATGGGCTTTCCTTTGCCAGATGTGTACATTTTCATATCTAGCAATGATACAATGTGCTTTTAAATATTTACACCATGCATCTTTTGAATACTCTGTAGTGTCACTGCTCTAGCTACCTTAAACAACATGCAAATAAGCCAAATCTCAAGTGAAAACCAAAATTTTCTCTTCAAAGACATCGGCTAAGAATGTATTTTTTTCTCCCCCACTTCACCCCGTTGTTTACGCAGTCTGACAAGTCCAGGGAACAGGAGACCTTCAACCTTCAACCACAAAGCACCACAATATTGGAAGATGACAGCCTTAACAGAATCTAGCCTGGCATTCCAATGTTAAATCATTCAGTCGTGAAAGGAAAAACAGGAGGAGAGCACACACACAGAGGAGAGAAGGAAGCCACATCATCTCTTATATGCGGGGGATGGAAGTCCAACCCACTTCCTCTAAATGAGGATGACTATGTTAAATAATGACCTCTTATTGTTAAAACCAAGGTTGTTACAGGGCACAAGAGGTACTAAGGATCCTACCTCCACCACTCTGCAAACTGGAGTCAGCGTGTGCCCGCGCGCGCACGCCAAGCACTGTCCCTTGAGAGATGAGCACAGACTTCTTTATTAGGTCATATCAACCTCCACTCATCTCTGAGCTAGAAAAACAGCACTACTGACCATTGGACTTCTAGGCTCAATCCCAATAACCTCCTTTAGCCCTTCCCCTCCACTTTGCGTGATTCAGCATCAAGTCGGAGTGGTGTTGAAAATTCAACATTGAATGAGAGGTCGTGTCGTGCCTTTTCAGGCCTCTAGTTGACCCTCCAAACGATGAGAATCGCAAATATAAGTAATTATAACTCTATAACAAATTGAAGATTGCGCTGTACTAGATGACCGCTAGCTCCGACCAAATTTAGCTTTTGTTTATTTTTAATTTAAATAAATAAAAGATTATGTATCCGCTGTCATTTCTTACAACCGAGAATAACTTTGAACATCAGATTGGCAGTTACCTCAATTCTGGTTAACTTCAACTCATCTGTCCTGGGCTCTGTCTGTAATTCCAACTAACTTTTCGGGCTACCCAAGAGGAAATACCGACGTCACAGAGGCAAGAGAGGGGGGATCCTGGTGAGATTAAGGTGAAGGAAGAACCGGAAACCTCTTCCCTCCATTCTATTGGCCAATGTACAGTCAGTTGATAATAAGATGGATGACCTCAGATCGCAGATTTGCTACCAACATGACTCTCGAAAACAGAAATATTCTCATCTTTTCTCAAACAAGCCTCTCAGACAATATATGGGACATATTTGACTTGTTCCTGTCCTCTGCCGTAGCCTCAGGGTTGTCTGCGGTACCCCTATTCTTTGCTATCCAACTCTATGGATTCTTCATTCACCGTCCCGACAGGACAGTGGAGTTGGGGAAATCGAGGGGGGATGGGTTTGCCTCTTCATCAACAACTGGTGTGCTGACTCGAGCGACATTGAAGTGTTGATTAACTGTTCACCGTCTTGGAAAACCTTATGGTCAAATGCCAACCCTTTTACCTCCCGAGGAAGTTTTCAGCTGTTATTGTGACTGTTGTATACATTCCAACTCAAAAGAAGAAACATAACAAGCTGGCATTAAAGGAACTGTATGAGGCTATAACCAAGCAGAAAAACGTACATCCAGTAGCTGCTTTACTGGTTGCCGGCGATTTTAATTCTGCTTCATTGAAAGGCGTGACGCCCAACTTCAACCAACACGCCTCCCTCGCCACTAGGGGAGATAAAGTCCTAGAGTACCGTTAATCTACCCTCAAGCAAGCATACAAGGCCCTCCCTGGTCCGCCATTTCGGCAAATCAGATCAGGTACTCCTGCTTCCTGTTTACAAGCACACGCTCAAACAGGAATTACCCCTGACTTGCTCCGTCGAGAAATGGTCTCCAGAATCAGAGATTATCCTACAGGGCTGCTTTGCTAGCACTAATTGGAATGTTTTGGGACTCCACCAATAACGTCGACAAGCTAACCACCTCCGTTACCGGCTTCATTAGGAAATGCATCAGTGTTGTTGTCCCCACAGTTAAGGTTCGCTAAACTAAAGGATAGGGGTACTGCAGACAACCCTGAGGCAACGGCAGAGGACAGGAACAAGAAGTCCCGCTACGACCTCCACAGAGTCATCAAACGACAAAAGGACAATATAGAAGTAAGGTGGAATCATATTACACAGGCTCCGACGTCCACAGCAGGGGCTACAGCCCATTTCGAATTAGAAAGGAAGAGCCAGCCATGATCTGCCCAACAATGCCTCTACTAGACAAACTCAATGCAATTTATGCTAGCTTTGACATTAACATAGTGCAGAGTGTGAGGGCTGCCACCAACCCAGAAGATTTGGGTCCGAGCGAGATCACCCATTGGTTATGGCACACAACTCCATACGACCCACTCCAATTTGCATACCAACAGATCCATAGACGACGCAATCTCAATTGCACTCCACACTGCCCTCACCCACCTAGATAAGAGGGTGTGTGCTTACTCACTTCTTGTACTCCCTGTTCACCCATGACTGCGTGGCAACGCACGACTCCAACACCATCATCAAGTTTGCTGACGACAAGACGGTGGTAGGCGTGATCACCAGTGACAATGTCAGAGACCTGGCAGTGTGGGGCTGGATCAACCTCTCTCTCAACGTTAGTAAGACCGAGGATCGTGAACTACAGGAAACTGAGGGGCGAGCACACCTCCATCCACATTGACAGGGTGGCAGTGGAGCGGGTCGAGAGCTTCAAGTTCCTCTGTGTCCAAATCACTAAGAAGGCGTGGATCCACCCGAGGTCCTCCATTATCAACCACCCTCCAACTTTTCATTACATCATTTACAACTACTGTTGTTGTCATTATCGGCTAAGAAAGTTTTCTTGGTCTATCATACTGGGCACATAATATGAAAGATACATAGATTAACTAAAAACACTAGCACTGCAAACACCCATTTTCCTTCTTCGTCCCCCTTCTGAGACTGGCTGCCTGTTGAGAACAAGTAACAGGCCGAACCTCCCACCCACACAGCAACCACCACCTCTATATATTCCACACACCAGAATTCAGTATTTGATTCTATGATTGCCATCTGAGTGTACAAAAAAATCTTTGAAAATAAATTAAATGACACAACTGTACCAAAAACTATTGAAGTTTATGTATTCAAATCTTAAATATTGGCAGGTTGGTTTTAACAGCTGTTTCACAAGGTGTTCATTATAAGTTGTAAGGTATCCCTTGATGTTATTTATTTGTTCCACATTATTCATTGTTGTATCCTAGGACCTACAATAGATCCATATATATTCAACTACAACGGTGTACTACTGAGCTATGAGATGTAAAAACAAACCATAAGAGAGGACTAGTGAAATTATATTATTTCAGTGTAGACAAGGGAAGGGCAGGTTCAAATATGAACATGACAGCCAGACAAGCCAGTGTATGAATCAAACGGATTTGCACATGAATGGAGTGGAAATTAGCTGACTTCCTGGTCTGTAAGGTAAGTAACTTTAATGTGTCAAGCAGATTGCATGTTTTCTCTGCCATTTCCAAAACATAGCAATATTTAAGACATGGATTTCATGTTGTAATGTTAATAACACAGTACCCAAAAGTAGTTTGAAGTAATGTTTTCATTTCATTAGCTAAACAAAACCTGTATAAACAGTAAAATTGACACGGAAATCAGCCTTGTTTGCATAACAATGATGAAAAGAACGTCATTACGGCTGTAACGATTTCAAAAATTTTAATCATTAGGTCATCCCACCGCTGATATAGCAACGGACGCTAATAGTTTATCGAATCCCATTGCGACGTTGAGGGGGCATTATTTGGCATGACAGGCCCTCAAATCCTCAAAAGGTTCTACAGCTATACCATTGAGAGAATCTTGACTGACTGCGTCACTGCTTGGTATGGCAAGAGCACTGCCGTCGATTGCATGGCGGTGCAGAGAGTGGTGCGGACAACCCAGTACCATCACTGGGGCCGAGCTCCTGGTCATCAAATCTGACTCCAACAGGCACCTGAACAGCTTATCCCCATGCCATAAGACTGCTAAATAGCTAACTAAATGGCTACATGAACGATCTGAGTTGACCTTTGCATTTTATTTTTGGACTGCACACAGGGTCATACATACTATACACACATAATCCAACACACATACAAACACTCCATCGTTTGCTCTCACACACATAACATACACACACATTTACACCGACTCTACACACACCCAATCACATACAATCATCATATACGCTGCTGCTACTCTGTTTATCATATATCCTGATGCCTCGTCACCTCACCCCTATACATATCTACCTCTATCGCTCCAGTATCCCCGCACATTGTAAATATGGTACTGGTACTGACCCTATATATATATATATATATATATATTATGCTTACTTTAACGTGTTCTTCGTATTTCTATCTTGTGTGTTTTTGTTCTACCTTGTTATTCTTAGTATTACATGATTATTCATTACTGTATTGTTGGGGTTAGAGTTTGCATTTGACTGTACTTGTGCATATGACATTAAAACTAGAAACTCGAATCATGCAAAAAAAAATTGTACAGTTAAGAGGAATGTGTTAGTTAATGTTGAGAAATGCATATTTACGGAAATCGCTTTTTAATAGCTTTTTAATAAGCTAGCTGTCTAGCTAACATTAGCCAACTAGAAAAACATTTAGCTTGCTGTATAGACGTTTCTCATTTGTATGAATGTGTTGTATAATGTTTTAGGGACTCCTAAGCAAACCAGTAAACCAGGCTGCCATCTTGTGAAATCCAGTGGATGTAAATAATCTATCCATCTAGCTAGCTACCTAAAGCATTTACTGCAAATTTAATGTCCAATTTTGTAAGCTTGCCAACCCCTATCACAGAGTGATTCCATGTAATGTGATTTGTTAAGCTAAATTTTACTCCTGAACTAATTTAAGTTTGCCTATTTTTTAATTTTTTTTTAATTTCACCTTTATTTAACCAGGTAGGCAAGTTGAGAACAAGTTCTCATTTACAATTGCGACCTGGCCAAGATAAAGCAAAGCAGTTCGACAGATACAACGACAGAGTTACACATGGAGTAAAACAAACATACAGTCAATAATACAGTATAAACAAGTCTATATACAATGTGAGCAAATGAGGTGAGAAGGGAGGTAAAGGCAAAAAAGGCCATGGTGGCAAAGTAAATACAATATAGCAAGTAAAACACTGGAATGGTATTTTTGCAATGGAAGAATGTGCAAAGTAGACATAAAAATAATGGGGTGCAAAGGAGCAAAATAAATAAATAAATAAAATACAGTTGGGAAAGAGGTAGTTGTTTGGGCTAAATTATAGGTGGGCTATGTACAGGTGCAGTAATCTGTAAGATGCTCTGACAGTTGGTGCTTAAAGCTAGTGAGGGAGATAAGTGTTTCCAGTTTCAGAGATTTTTGCAGTTCGTTCCAGTCACTGGCAGCAGAGAACTGGAAGGAGAGGCGGCCAAAGAAAGAATTGGTTTTGGGGGTGACCAGAGAGATATACCTGCTGGAGCGTGTGCTACAGGTGGGAGATGCTATGGTGACCAGCGAGCTGAGATAAGGGGGACTTTACCTAGCAGGGTCTTGTAGATGACATGGAGCCAGTGGGTTTGGCGACGAGTATGAAGCGAGGGCCAGCCAACGAGAGCGTACAGGTCGCAATGGTGGGTAGTATATGGGGCTTTGGTGACAAAACGGATTGCACTGTGATAGACTGCATCCAATTTGTTGAGTAGGGTATTGGAGGCTATTTTGTAAATGACATCGCCAAAGTCGAGGATTGGTAGGATGGTCAGTTTTACAAGGGTATGTTTGGCAGCATGAGTGAAGGATGCTTTGTTGCGAAATAGGAAGCCAATTCTAGATTTAACTTTGGATTGGAGATGTTTGATATGGGTCTGGAAGGAGAGTTTACAGTCTAACCAGACACCTAAGTATTTGTAGTTGTCCACGTATTCTAAGTCAGAGCCGTCCAGAGTAGTGATGTTGGACAGGCGGGTAGGTGCAGGTAGCGATCGGTTGAAGAGCATGGATTTAGTTTTACTTGTATTTAAGAGCAATTGGAGGCCACGGAAGGAGAGTTGTATGGCATTGAAGCTTGCCTGGAGGGTTGTTAACACAGTGTCCAAAGAAGGGCCGGAAGTATACAGAATGGTGTCGTCTGCGTAGAGGTGGATCAGGGACTCACCAGCAGCAAGAGCGACCTCATTGATGTATACAGAGAAGAGAGTCGGTCCAAGAATTGAACCCTGTGGCACCCCCATAGAGACTGCCAGAGGTCCGGACAGCAGACCCTCCGATTTGACACACTGAACTCTATCAGAGAAGTAGTTGGTGAACCAGGCGAGGCAATCATTTGAGAAACCAAGGCTGTCGAGTCTGCCGATGAGGATGTGGTGGTTGACAGAATCGAAAGCCTTGGCCAGATCAATGAATACGGCTGCACAGTAATGTTTCTTATCGATGGCGGTTAAGATATCGTTTAGGACCTTGAGCGTGGCTGAGGTGCACCCATGACCAGCTCTGAAACCAGATTGCATAGCAGAGAAGGTATGGTTAGATTCGAAATGGTCGGTAATCTGTTTGTTGACTTGGCTTTCGAAGACCTTAGAAAGGCATGGTAGGATAGATATAGGTCTGTAGCAGTTTGGGTCAAGAGTGTCCCCCCCTTTGAAGAGGGGGATGACCGCAGCTGCTTTCCAATCTTTGGGAATCTCAGACGACACGAAAGAGAGGTTGAACAGGCTAGTAATAGGGGTGGCAACAATTTCGGCAGATAATTTGAGAAAGAAAGGGTCCAGATTGTCTAGCCTGGCTGATTTGTAGGGGTCCAGATTTTTCAGCTCTTTCAGAACATCAGCAGAATGGATTTGGGAGAAGGAGAAATGGGGAAGGCTTGGGCGAGTTGCTGTTGGGGGTGCAGTGCTGTTGACCGGGGTAGGAGTAGCCAGGTGGAAAGCATGGCCAGCCGTAGAAAAATGCTTATTGAAATTCTCAATTATGGTGGATTTATCAGTGGTGACAGTGTTTCCTATCTTCAGTGCAGTGGGCAGCTGGGAGGAGGTGTTCTTATTCTCCATGGACTTTACAGTGTCCCAGAACTTTTTTGAGTTAGTGTTGCAGGAAGCAAATTTCTGCTTGAAAAAGCTAGTAGCCTAAGCAAACTAAGCATTAAATTGTAACTTTTTTCAGTTCCACATCAAATTAACAACCATGAAAATAAAGTTCTCTCTTCTCTTTCTTGTGATGAGAGTCTCGAGACAATGCATTAAATCCCAGACAAAGCTTTAGCTACTACAGCGACTGAAATGACTGCAACACTTAGAGCTACAGCTAGTTTCAGAATGGCTGGCAAGGAATAAGTTAGTCCTAAATGTTTCAAAAACAAAAAGCATTGTATTTGGGACAAATTATTCACTAAACCTGAACTAAATCTTGTAATGAAAAATGTGGAAATTGAGCAAATTGAGATGACTAAACTGCTTGGAATAACCCTAGATTGTAAACTGTCATGGTCAAAACATACTGTCACGGCTCCTCCTCTGCAGTGCAGGGGGCGGTTCTTCCTGCAGGCAGAGGAGGGTCGTTAGTGACTGGAGTCACCTGGGCTCAGGGTATTTAACCTGCTCCTGCAGGTATGATCCTGTTAATGTACACAAAGAGCTGACATGAATAATATGCATGTCAATCTCTCCTGGCTCAAAGTGGAAGAGAGATTGACTTCATCACTACTTATATTTATGAGATGTATTGACATGTTGAATGCACCAAGCTGTCTGCTTGTACTACTGGCGCACAGCTCGGACACCCATGCATACCCCACAAGACATGCCACCAGAGGTCTCTTCACAGTCCCCAAGTCCAAAACAGACTACGGGAGGCGTACAGTACTACATAGAGCCATGACTACATGGAACTCTATTCCACATTAAGTAACTCGTGCAAGCAGTCAAAAAACAGATAAAAATACACCTTATGAAACAGAGGTGACTGTGAAGAGACACAAACACTGGCATAGACACAAACACAGGCATAGGCACAAACACAGGCATAGGCACAAACACAGGCATAGGCACAAACACAGGCATAGACACAAACACAGGCATAGGCACAAACACAGGCATAGGCACAAACACAGGCATAGGCACAAACACAGGCATAGGCACAAACACAGGCATAGGCACAAACACAGGCATAGGCACAAACACAGGCATAGGCACAAACACAGGCATAGACACAAACACAGGCATAGACACAAACACAGGCATAGACACAAACACAGGCATAGGCACAAACACAGGCATAGACACAAACACAGGCATAGGCACAAACACAGGCATAGGCACAAACACAGGCATAGGCACAAACACAGGCATAGGCACAAACACAGGCATAGACACAAACACAGGCATAGACACAAACACAGGCATAGACACAAACACAGGCATAGGCACAAACACAGGCATAGACACAAACACAGGCATAGACACAAACACAGGCATAGACACAAACACAGGCATAGACACAAACACAGGCATAGGCACAAACACAGGCATAGACACAAACACAGGCATAGACACAAACACAGGCATAGACACAAACACAGGCATAGGCACAAACACAGGCATAGGCACAAACACAGGCATAGGCACAAACACAGGCATAGACACAAACACAGGCATAGACACAAACACAGGCATAGACACAAACACAGGCATAGGCACAAACACAGGCATAGGCACAAACACAGGCATAGACAAACCCAGGCGTAGGCACAAACACAGGCATAGGCACAAACACAGGCGTAGGCACAAACACAGGCACAAACACAGGCGTACACATGTAGACATGGATTTTGTGTTGTAGATATGTGGTAGTAGAGTAGTGTCCTGAGGGAACACAATGTGTTGTAGATATGTGGTAGTAGAGTAGTGTCCTGAGGGAACACAATGTGTTGTAGATATGTGGTAGTAGAGTAGTGGCCTGAGGGAACACAATGTGTTGTAGATATGTGGTAGTAGAGTAGTGGCCTGAGGGAACACAATGTGTTGTAGATATGTGGTAGTAGAGTAGTGGCCTGAGGGAACACAATGTGTTGTGATATGTTGTAACTGTATTGTAACGTTTTTAAAACTGCCTTTATTTTGCTAGACCCCAGGAAGAGACTGCCTTGGCAGCAGCTAATGGGGATCCATAATAAATACAAATAGATGCAATGGAAAGACAATGTATTCCATTGAGCCCATTTCAGCCATTACCGGGGTGTGTTTGCCAGGTCATTATAATAATTTCCACGGTCGTAGATTTAACGGGGAAAAACAGCAGGCGCGAGCAAGAAGAGTATGAAAGAGTCGCAGGAGTAAAATGAAAGCAATCAATCCAGCGAGATTTAAATGACAAGAGGATTCTGCACCCCTCCGTCAAAGGAAATAGACAGATCTTCAGGTGGGTGGGTCATGCGCGTTGCTAGCAGTACAACTCAATCTCCTTTTCTCTCTCCCTCTCTCTGAGATTCATTGAACTGGGTTATAGAAGAGGAGCACACAAAAGAATGCATCAGTCAAAGTTAAAAGTGAATTTGAATACTTCCAAGATTTAAGCTAAATATTCCAAGTTTAAGCATAAATGTCAATGTGAAATGAGCTTTAAACACTGTAGCATTTTAGAACATGGTGTAGAGTAAAACACATGGCTTGGTTCAGAAATCTTGCCATTGTCCTTGCATCTTTCACCTCATATCTGTCCTCTCTATGCCATGATTAACTTATGACACATTTCAACAAACAAGCTCTCTTTTCAGTATCATGTAACTAAGACTTGGCCTATATAAAAGTCTTAATAATTCAATCAATCATTGCAGTAGTTACGGTTAAGGGGCACAGCATCTACAAAGAAAACGGTAATGATGAAAATATCCTCTCTAGCATCGGCAACAGGAGGACCATTATGAAGATCAAGAGAAAACATCCAAGGGTGAACGAGAGCTTTATTTGAGAGTGAACTACTTCAAATGTTTTTTTGCTAATGCTTTCCTAAACGCATGCCCTGGAGTGTGCCCTTTGAGTGCAGTGCAGCACAGCCCTATCACGATGTTACAGGCCTTCACGAAACTAAAGCCTGATGATATCATTGAGCTTGAGTGCCTGCAGAGCATGCTCACAATAAGGACGGCATTCCGACAGAGACCCAAGTCACTGATGACAAGTCCAGGTGGTGAAACTGGGTCAGTCTCTATTGAGCTTATGGTACGTTTTAAAGCCCATCTACATCAGATTAACGTGAAATGTTGCTATGGTTGTTGTTTTGGATCTGCGAAATGTGTCATTTCGATTTGAATTTCTGAAACTGTCTTTACTTCCTAGCCAGTAACGCCACAGCTAGCATACTTAGCATGACTTTATTATGTTTCACTGTGCTAATCATTAAAAAAAAAGTGCTTGAATTTAATTCTGAATAGATTTTCTTGTAAACTCTGCCAGTTTTATATGGTAATGGAGCTCCATTTACCTTTCCACTCTACATGATGCCTCACGGATGTTAAATTAGCACGGATAATACTTAGAACGGAACTTGTGCTAATCTGGTCGAGGACAACAGCAGAACAAGTTGCAGAGGAATCTCAAATACACAGCCAGCCGAACCACCCTGACATTATTAAAATAAAAAAACTCGATGTTAAGCAGAGCCCACAGCATATCATGGAGTTATTACTTTGAACAGAGAGCTGTTTCAAGTGTATCGAAGCGCTCCAATAGTGGCAAATTTAAAATCGAATTACCGTAAAATGTTAAACGCTAAATCTCAAATAGTCGCCTGTACCTTTTAATAGCCAAGCAATGGCAAACATTTCACCAAATAAACACGCTGTTTCAAATAAACGCCCTGTCTAAATGAATTATTTACAAAGTTAACATGAATTACCATTAATTGTTTGTTACACTAAATAATTCAGTAATGACAAAAAAATGCCATTTTAAATCCCCAGTAAGAAACTGCTAGCCATTGGCTACTAACAGCTTGAGCACTGCTAGCTAACTGGTAACCATAACAATCAACTTCGGGAATACAGACCCCTAGAAATCGGCCGATCAACCTCTAAGAACTGCTGAAAAAGCACAGTCAAGGAAAATAATTATTCTGTCAAGGACATTGACTCTATTTAGAAAAAACTAAATATACTAAGACATGATAACTGTGACAGTGTGTCAATGAGAACACATAAGTGGTGAAGAATTTGCTGGAAGGGAATGCTGGAATTAAACAATTAACTATGCAAATGAGCAAAAGCTGTGTGTATTAAGGAAATAGAAGCCTGGCTGAAATAGAAGCCTGTCTCTAAAAAGTATATGTTGTGTTCAGTGATTTAAGCACATAAACTTCAGGGATATTAATTTAAGTTTTACGGAATTATAAATAGGAACAGAAAAGCATTTAAGAGTGGATTATGAAAGCAATACAGTGAGTCAGGTTCAAATGTAATAATATAATTGAATAAATCCCCCACTGTGAAGGAGCAGGATAGTGTCTATTTATGCAAGTAGTTAGAGAATAGGTTATTTACGGTGAAATACAATTTCTACTTTTGCCCTCGAGACATGAAACAAGATGAACTGGAATAATCAACAGTCAAGTCTAATCTTTAACTGCCCTTTGTTTTTTGGTTCCATAAACTATAAACTCACAACTCAAAAAATAAATTGCACAAACAGCGAAAATACGCTGTTACTTCCTAGTTGGGCTACATTTCAGCAGACAAAAGGAAAGTAAATCTTAACTGGCTTTAAAACTTACATTGCCGTTCAACAGACAAAATACTAAGCAAAATACGTAGGCATACAGTTCATTCGGAAAGTATTAAGACCCCTCGAGTTAGTCCACATTTTCTTATGTTAGTCGTATTTTAAAATAGATTAAATAAATAGAAACATCAACCAACACACAATACCCCATAAGGACAAAGCGAAAACAGGTTTAGACATTTTTGCAAATGTAGTAAATATAAAAATCAGAAATACCCTATTTATGTCAGTATTCAGTCCATTTGCTATGAGACTGGAAATTGAGCTCAGGTGCATCCTGTTTCCATTGCTCATCCTTGAGATGTTTCTACAACTTGACTTAAGTCCAACCTGTGGTAATTTCCATTGAATGGACATGATTTGCAAAGGTTACACACACCTGTCTATATAAAAGGTCCCACAGTTGACAGCACATGTCAGAGCAAGAACCAAGTCATGAGGTTGAAAGAATAGTTCGTATTGCTCCAAGACAGGAATGTGTCGAGGCACAGATCTGGGGAAGGGAACTAAAAAATGTCTGCAGCATTGAAGGTCCCCAAGAACACAGTGGCCTCCATCCTTATTAAATGGAAGAAGTTTGGAACCACAAAGACTCTTCCGAGAGCTGACCGCCCATGCCAAACTGAACAATCAGGGGAGAAGGGCCTTGGTAAGGGAGGTGACCAAGAACCTGATGGTCATTCTGACAGAGGTCCAGAGTTCCTCTGTGGAGATGGGAGAACCTTCCAGAAGAACAACCATCTGTGTAGCATTCCACCAATCAGGCCTTTGTGGTAGTGGCCAGACTGAAGCCACTCCTCAGTAAAAGGCACATGACAGCCCGCTTAGAGAACTCTTAGACCATGAGAAACAAGATTCTCTGGTCTGATGAAACCAAGATTGAACTCTTTAGCCTGAATACCAAGCGTCACATCTAGAGGAAACCTGGCACCATCCCTATACTGAAGCATGGTGGTGGCAGCATCATGCTGTGGGGATGTTTTTCAGGGGCAGGAAGACTAGTCAGGATCAAGGGAATGATGAAGAACAGAGAGGTCATTGATAAAAACCTGCTCGAGAGCGCTCAGGACCTCAGACTGGGGGCGAAGGTTCACCTTCCAAAAAAGACAACGACCCTTAGCGCACAGCCAAGACAATGCAGGAGTGGCTTCGGGATAAGTCTCAATGTCCTTGATTGGCCCAGCCAGAGTCCGGACTTGAACCCGATCAAACATCTCTGGAGATACCTGAAAATAGCTGTGCAGCGACGCTCCCCGTCCAACCTGACAGAACTTGAGAGGATCTGCAGAGAAGAATTGGAGCAACTCCCCAAATACAGGTGTGCCAAGCTTGTAGCATCATACCCAAGAAGAGTCAAGGCTGTAATCACTGCCAAAAGGTGTTTTTATAAATGTGCAAACATTTCTAAAAACCTGTTTTTGCTTCGTCATTATGGGGTATTGTATAGATTGATGACGGGAAAAAAACACATTTTAATCCATTTTAGAATAAGACTGTAATAAAATGTGGAGAAAGTCAAAGGGTCCAAATGCACTGTACTTAAAGTAGCTAGAAATATTTCATATATATTTCATAATATTACATTTCTTGAAAAAGAACGGTATTGATAAACGATCCTGTGGCTATTTCCAATTCCCCCTGGTATACAGTATATACAGTATATCGCCCAAGCTCAGAACGTTACCTATCCTGCTGTCCATGACATAGGTCTCGATGATAGAACTTTTCTTACAGATGTCATCAGCCATGGAGGAGCAGCTGACCTCTAGGTGTTTCACCTGCAAGCACAGTAGACACATATTAGATGCACCAGAACCACAGGAATACATACATACTGTATACAAAGCACCCGCCACAGCTACCAGGGCGGGCGGGCGGTCGGGCGGGCGGGCGGGCGGGCGGGCGGGCGGGCGGGCGGGCAGGCAGGCAGGCAGGCAGGCAGGCAGGCAGGCAGGCAGGCAGGCAGGCAGGCAGGCAGGCAGGCAGGCAGGCAGGCAGGCAGGGTAAGAATAAAACATGATCTCAGGAAAAAATGTCCTAGGCTGCAAAACAGCCAGGCCAAGGCACGAAAACAGCAAAGCACGAAAACAAGCAAAAGGTTCCCGTTCAGTGCAGGTACAGACATATTCTGGTGCATTTCAAAGTGATTTAAAATCACCAGTAAAAGATGGCATCACAATTTCATTGGGAAGTAAATCAATTCTAGTGGCCCAAAAATAAGGATTCATCACTGCCGCAGACTCATAAATTGCAGAGAGGAACATTAACCTTATTCCACAACTTTCTTTTATGTCATCTCATTCTCAAATCATGGCCATTAATATGGAGTTGGACCTCCCTTTGCTGCTTTAACAGCCTCCACTCTTCTGGGAAGGCTTTCCACTAGATGTTAGAACATTGCTGCTATAACAGCCTCCACTCTTCTGGGAAGGCTTTCTACTAGATGTTAGAACATTGCTGCTATAACAGCCTCCACTCTTCTGGGAAGGCTTTCTACTAGATGTTAGAACATTGCTGCTATAACAGCCTCCACTCTTCTGGGAAGGCTTTCTACTAGATGTTAGAACATTGCTGCTATAACAGCCTCCACTCTTCTGGGAAGGCTTTCTACTAGATGTTAGAACATTGCTGCTATAACAGCCTCCACTCTTCTGGGAAGGCTTTCTACTAAATGTTAGAACATTGCTGCTATAACAGCCTCCACTCTTCTGGGAAGGCTTTCCACTAGATGTTAGAACATTGCTGCTGTAACAGCCTCCACTCTTCTGGGAAGGCTTTCCACTAGATGTTAGAACATTTCTGCTGTAACAGCCTCCACTCTTCTGGGAAGGCTTTCCACTAGATGTTAGAACATTGCTGCTGTAACAGCCTCTACTCTTCTGGGAAGGCTTTCCACTAGATGTTAGAACATTGCTGCTGTAACAGCCTCCACTCTTCTGGGAAGGCTTTCCACTAGATGTTAGAACATTGCTGCTGTAACAGCCTCTACTCTTCTGGGAAGGCTTTCCACTAGATGTTAGAACATTTCTGCGGGGACTTTTAGCATTTAGCCACAAGAACGTTAGTGAGGTCGGGCACTGATGTAGCGCAATTAGGCCTGGCTCGCAGTCGGCGCTCCAATTCATCCCAAAGATGTTCGATGGAGTTGAGGTCAGGGCTTAGTGCAGGCCAGTCAAATTCTTACACACCAATCTCGACAAACCATTTCTGTATGGACCTCGCTTTGTACACGGGGGCTTTTTAAAGCTGAAACAGGAAAGAGCCTTCCCCAAACTGTTGCCAAAAAGTTGGAAGCACAGAATCGTCTAGAATGTCATTGTATGATGTAGCGTTAAGACTCTATACCCGTCGCGTGTCGCTGAATTAGCCAAAAAAGGGGTGTCCACATCATTTTGGCCATGTAGTGAGTATATATAGATAGTAGTATGGTATCTTATACGGTTTATAGTAGAGTAGTATATTGTAACCTGGGTGGATCGAGCCCTGAATGCTGATTGGCTGACAGCCATGTTATATCAGACTGTATACAATGGGTATGATAAAACATCTATTTTTATTATTTACCATTTATTTACCATTTTATAATAGCAACAAAGCACTTTGTGATATATGGCCAATAAAAAAAGTGCTGTGTCCACACCTCCTCGAGCCCTTGCTGCTTATGTATACACTAGTATTATATTATAACTAAGTATGAATAGCGTAGAGATTCTACCTTCTCCTCCAACATCCACTTCTCCTGCTGCACCCCAGCCAGCCTCTGGAACAGCTCCCCAACCTCATCATCAGACAGGTCAGCAGGCCGCTGGGACTGGGGGCTGCCACTGGCGGACTGAGGACACACAGGACCAGACAGCACTGTTACACCTTCCCTACATGAACTTAGAGACAGAGTCAGACGGAGCGAGAAGCTTATTTTGTGCAATCCGTTTATTATACTTCTCTCTATCAGTCTAATGGAACAAGCTTATCTCTGTATTATACACACAGACCTGGAATACGTATTTGATCTGTTCAGTGGAAACAATTGGAGGATTCTAAATTGTATGGTTTAGAGATTTTTTTCTCTCCGTCTTTCCCCTTCCTTAACAATCCACATCCCTGGCAGAGAAACATTACAGAACATGTATTTATTCAAAGGATTCTAATTATAGTATCCACATTTTTTACAAAGCTATTCATAGCAGAGGAGCACATAAACATGAAATGCATGTGAGCTCCCTGTTGAGCTACCTGTCATGACTGTGGTTGCTGAAAGTTCAGCCTCTCATCTCTGCCTCAGTGTGTACTGTTTGTACTCTGTGCAGTTACCAACGCAATGTAAGAGGTAGTGTGTGTTGCTGCAGACAACGTCATTGGTTCTCTTTGTGGTTCCATACATCAAAACATTTCTCGTTATTCAATGGGTGGATTATGCAGTTTCATAACTCTTTCCCACCTCATTTGTGCTCTTTACTGTCAAACATCGATCTCGTCAATACTCTGCGTTGCTTTCACAAACTACATTGTATGTGCCTTGGCCAGTTCTGTGGACCCGTGTGCAGACTTGGTTTCCCGTCTCTAGCTGACTAGTGTAATGTACTTTGTTGGTGCTTTGATGACAGATGTAGTGTACAGTGCCTTGTTGATGCTCTGTGCTGACTGATGTAGTGTACAGTACCTTGTTGATGCTCTGTGCTGACTGATGTAGTGTACAGTACCTTGTTGATGCTCTGTGCTGACTGGTGTAGTGTACAGTACCTTGTTGATGCTCTGTGCTGACTGGTGTAGTGTACAGTGCCTTGTTGATGCTCTGTGCTGACTGGTGTAGTGTACAGTACCTTGTTGATGCTCTGTGCTGACTGGTGTAGTGTACAGTACCTTGTTGATGCTCTGTGCTGACTGGTGTAGTGTACAGTGCCTTGTTGATGCTCTGTGCTGACTGGTGTAGTGTACAGTGCCTTGTTACATTTACATTTTACATTTAAGTCATTTAGCAGACGCTCTTATCCAGAGCGACTTACAAATTGGTGCATTCACCTTATGACATCCAGTGGAACAGTCACTTTACAATAGTGCATCTAAATCTTAAAGGGGGGGGGGAATACTTATCCTATCCTAGGTATTCCTTAAAGAGGTGGGGTTTCAGGTGTCTCCGGAAGGTGGTGATTGACTCCGCTGTTGATGCTCTGTGCTGACTGGTGTAGTGTACAGTGCCTTGTTGATGCTCTGCGCTGACTGATGTAGTGTACAGTGCCTTGTTGATGCTCTGTGCTGACTGATGTAGTGTACAGTGCCTTGTTGATGCTCTGTGCTGACTGATGTAGTGTACAGTACCTTGTTGATGCTCTGTGCTGACTGGTGTAGTGTACAGTGCCTTGTTGATGCTCTGTGCTGACTGGTGTAGTGTACAGTGCCTTGTTGATGCTCTGTGCTGACTGGTGTAGTGTACAGTGTCTTGTTGATGCTCTGTGCTGACTGATGTAGTGTACAGTACCTTGTTGATGCTCTGTGCTGACTGGTGTAGTGTACAGTGCCTTGTTGATGCTCTGTGCTGACAGATGTAGTGTACAGTACCTTGTTGATGCTCTGTGCTGACTGGTGTAGTGTACAGTACCTTGTTGATGCTCTGTGCTGACTGATGTAGTGTACAGTACCTTGTTGATGCTCTGTGCTGACTGATGTAGTGTACAGTACCTTGTTGATGCTCTGTGCTGACTGATGTAGTGTACAGTACCTTGTTGATGCTCTGTGCTGACTGATGTAGTGTACAGTACCTTGTTGATGCTCTGTGATGTGGCTCCCTCCTTCATGATCTCCCCGTAGCTGAAGGACGAGACACTGCTGTTATCTCCCCTCTGCTGCTTAGGACTAGGAGAGCTGATCTCTGACAACACCAGCTCTTCCAGGCCTGGAAACACACACAAACAC
Organism: Oncorhynchus gorbuscha; assembly: GCF_021184085.1. Taxonomy (NCBI): domain Eukaryota; kingdom Metazoa; phylum Chordata; class Actinopteri; order Salmoniformes; family Salmonidae; genus Oncorhynchus; species Oncorhynchus gorbuscha. The sequence continues at coordinate 12,050,030 of NC_060182.1, forward strand.
TCTCTCAATGGGGGAGTCTTACTGAGGAATTACAGCTGAAGTAATTATTTCTAAGTGGTGAAAAAAGTAGTCACCAAACACCTTTTGACGTGGTTAATATTCCCTTTCAGGACAAAGCAAGGGCACCCTGCTAACCATTTCAACCCGCTTACGTATGGCTGGTTTTCATAAGCTGCATTACTGTCCTCCCAACTGTAACTATAGAACATTGTCTACCACCAACATCCATTATGTGGCTTGGATAAGGAAACAAACACAGTAATTAAGTTAGGACACAGGACATTGTGCATAGAGGGAAGCCTCAGTCCGTAGGCACTTATGGATTTCCCATAGAAAACTAATGGCTGCTGTGGGAAGAACTTCTTGGCAGGCGTATATACAGTTGAAGTGGGAAGTTTACATACACTTAGGCTGGAGTCATTAAAACTCGTTTTTCAACCACTCCACAAATTTCTTGTTAATAAACTATAGTTTTGAAAAGTTGGTTAGGACATCTACTTTGTGCATTACAAAAGTAATTTTCCCAACAATTGTTTACAGACAGATCATTTAACTTATTATTCACCGTATCACAATTCCAGTGGGTGAGAAGTTTACATACACTAAGTTGACTGTGCCTTTAAAACAGCTTGGAAAATTATGTCATGGCTTTAGAAGCTTCTGATAGGCTAACTGACATCATTTGAGTCAATTGGAGGCATACCTGTGGATGTATTTCAAGGCCTACCTTCAAACTCAGTGCCTCTTTGCTTGACATCATGGGAAAAATCTAAAGAACTCAGCCAAGACCTCAAAAATAATTGTAGATCTCCAAAAGTCTGGTTCATACTTGGGAGCAATTTCCAAACGCCTGAAGGTGCCACGTTCATATGAACAAACAATAGTACACATGTATAAACACCATGGGACCACGCAGCCGTCATACCGCTCAGGAAGGAGACGTGTTCTGTGTCCTGGAGATGAACATACTTTGGTGCGAAAAGTGCAAATCAATCCCAGAACAACACCAAAGGACCTTGTGAATATGCTGGAGGAAACAGGTGCAAAAGTATATATATCCACAGTAAAAACTAGTCCTCTATCGACATAACCTGAAAGGCTGCTCAGCAAGGAAGAAGCCACTGCTCCAAAACCGCCATAAAAAGCCAGACTATGGTTTGCAACTGCACGTGGGGACAAAGATTGTACTATTTGGAGAAATGTCCTCTGGTCTGATGAAACATAAATAGAACTGTTTGGCCATAATGACCATTGTTATGTTTGGAGGGAAAAGGGGGAGGCTTGCAAGCCGAAGAACATCATCCCAACCATGAAGCACAGGGGTGGCATCATCATGCTGTGGGGGTGCTTTGCTACAGGAGGGATTGGTGCACTTCACAAAATATATGACCCCAAGCATACTTCCAAAGTTGTGGCAAAATGGCTTAAGGATAACAAAGGCAAGGTATTGGAGTGGCCATCACAAAGCCCTGACCTCAAGCCTATAGAACATTTGTGGGCAGAACTGAAAAAGTGCGTGCGAGTAAGAAGGCCTACAAACCTGACTCAGTTACACCAGCTCTGTCAGGAGGAATTGGCCAAAATTCACCCAACTTACTGTGGGAAGCTTGTGGAAGGCTACCTGAAAATGTTGACCCAATTTAAACAATTTAAAGGCAATGCTACCAAATACTAACTGAGTGTATGTAAACTTCTGACCCAGTGGAAATGTGATGAAAGAAATAAAAGCTGAAATAAATGACTCTACTACTATTCTGACATTTCACATTCTTAAAATAAAGTGGTGATCCTAAATGACAATGAATCTTTACTAGGATTAAATGTCAGGAATTGTGAAAAACTGAGTTTAAATATATTTGGCTAAGGTTGATGTAAACTTCTGACTTCAACTGTATGTAGGTATCTACTAACTTAGGACCCTTCTGGACTGGTGTTGGGTACAGTACCCTTCTGGACAGAGAACTCTCCCTACTTTAAAATGTCTGATTCTCAACATTCTGTAGAGAAACCATTAAACATTTAAGACCAGCTGGTAAATTATACATGGCCCAAAAGAGGCCCTGGCATCACCAACAACCTATGGAGAGGAAGTAAGAGCATGCATTGCTCTTTGGCACATTTTAAGAGGGGGCGCAACATAAAATATTACGATATCTTAATCTCATTGACCGTGTGTTTGGGGTGAGGTGGGGGGTGAAGGGGCTGTCCCCACAGGAGTAAATGTTTTTAATATACCACACTTTATTGAGAAAAACACAGGTACTGCAGTGGTTGTTTTTCTGTTTCTCATCTTTGGGTGCCACATGTTCACTTTCTTTGTAAAAACAACAGGAACATTCAGAAGGTGACGTCATGTTAATGGAGAGGTGTGGCATAAACCACTTGCCAGTTGGCAAGTAAATATTTAATCCTCACTAGCTCTACATATGAATATCACGTTCAACAATCAGCTGCTCACCCATATATTTAGAAACACAAGTGTCTCTAGAAGCTAAGGGACAATAACACCGTTGGTTCCAAGCCATTAACATTTCTAAACATATTTTACTTCTTCAATGTCTCGAACAATTCACACTCTCAGTTATAGATGCTGTATGATATTGGTGAACAATGTACCTCTTTGCCTCATTTTCCCCTGCCTGTAGCAAACCACACTGCGGACATGGAGGTTGTCATCTCTGCAGACTCACTTCCCGGTGCTAAATGTTTCATGTCTGTGATGATGTAACATACGCTGCATCATAGTTCAGGGCATGAGAGGATGTCCTTCAAACCCAGTCAACCCCCCCCCAAACACCAACACATATTTCACATAGAACATGTAGCTGAAGAGCCTTCAGAAACTATTCCCACTCCTCGACTTAATATACATTCTTGTGTTACAGCCAGAATTCAAAATGGATTAGATGTATATTTTATATAATCCATTTACGCACAACATCCCATAATGACAACGTGAAAACGTGTTTTTAGAAATGTTTCAAGTTTCACATTTATTGAAAACAGAAATTGTATTTACATAAGTATTCACAAGCCTGAATCAGTACATTGTAGCAGCAACATTTCTGGGAAACTCGATAACCAATAAGAGTCTAAACCCCATCTAAGCCAGGGGCACTGAATAACAGATTCACTATATAAAACCGGAAGTTTATTCTGAAGTGTCTGTCCTATATCTGAGAGATAAATATATGTAAAAATGTGTTATATACAGTACCAGTCAAAAGTTTGGTCACACCTTCTCAAAGGTTTTTATTTGTACCATTTTCAACATTGTAGAATGACAGCGAAGACATTATAACTATGAAATAATAGATATGGAATCATGTAGTAACCAAAAGTGTTAAAATATTAAATGTATTTTAATTTGTTAGATTCTTCAAAGTAGCCACCCTTTGCCTTGATGACAGCTTTGCACACTATTGGCACTCTCTCAACCAGCTTGATGAGGTAGTCACCTGGAATGCATTTCAATTAACAGGCCTGCCTTTTCTTTCCTTCTTAATGCATTTGAGTATATGGGTATACAGAAAATAGCCTTATTTGGTAAAATACCAAGTCCATATTACCGCAAGGACAGCTCAAATAAGCAAAGAGAAATTACAGTCCATCATTACTTTAAGATGTGAAGGTCAGTCAATTTGGAAAATGTCAAGAAATTTTCCAGTTTCTTCAAGTGAAGTTGCAAAAACCATCAAGCGCTACGATGAAACTGTCTCTCATGAGGACCGCCACAGGAAAGGAAGACCCAGAGTTACCTCTGCTGCAGAGGATAGGATTCATTAGAGTTACCAGCCTCAGAAATTGCAGCCCAAATAAATGCTTCAGAGTTCAAGTAACAGACATCTCAACATCAACTGTTCAGAAGACACAGTGTGAATCAGTGGAAATCTGTTCTTTGGTCTGAAGTCCAAGTTTGAGATTTTTGGTTCCAACCGTTGTGTCTTTGTGAGACGCAGAGTTGGTGAACAAATGATCTCCGCATGTGTGGTTCCCACCGTGAAGCATGGAGGAGGTGGTGTGATGGTGCTTTGCTGGTGACACTGTAATTTATTTAGAATGCAAGGCAGACTTAACCAGCATGGCTACCACAGCATTCTGCAGTGACACGCCTTCCTATCTCGTTATCGCTTAGTGGGACTATCATTTGTTTTTCAACAGGACAATGAGCCAACACACCTCCAGGCTGCGTAAGTGCTATTTGACCAAGAAGGAGAGTGATGGAGTGCTGCTTCAGATGACCTGACCTCCACAATCGACTGACCTCAACCCAATTGAGATTATTTGGGATGAGTTGGACCGCAGCTGAGAAGTGCTCAGCATATGTGGGAACTCCTTCAAAGCTGTTGGAAAAGTATTCCAGGTGAAGCTGGTTGAGAGAATGCAAAGAGTGCGGTCCTCAAGGCAAAGGGTGGCTGGCTACTTTGAAGAATCTCAAATATAAAATATATTTTGATTTGTTAAACACTTTTGGTAAATACATGATTCCATATGCGTTATATCAAAGTTTTGATGTCTTCACTATTATTCTACAATGTAGAACATAGTACAAATAAAGGAAAACCCTTGAATGAGTAGGTGTGTCCAAAGTTGACTGGTAGTGTGTGTGTGTGTGTGTGTGTGTGTGTGTGTGTGTGTGTGTGTGTGTGTGTGTGTGTGTGTGTGTGTGTGTGTGTGTGTGTGTGTGTGTGTGTGTGTGTGTGTGTGTGTGTGTGTGTGTGTATATATATAGCTCAAAAAAATAAAGGGAACACTTAAACAACACAATGTAACTCCAAGTCAATCACACTTCTGTGAAATCAAACTGTCCACTTAGGAAGCAACACTGATTGACAAATTTCACATGCTGTTGTGCAAATGGAATAGACAACAGGTGGAAATTATAGGCAATTAGCAAGACACCCCCAATAAAGGAGTGGTTCTGCAGGTGATGACCACAGACAACTTCTCAGTTCCTATGCTTCCTGGCTGATGTTTTGGTCACTTTTGAATGCTGGCGGTGCTTTCACTCTAGTGGTAGCATGAGACGGAGTCTACAACCCACACAAGTGGCTCAGGTAGTGCAGCTCATCCAGGATGGCACATTAATGCGAGCTGTGGCAAGAAGGTTTGCGATGTCTGTCAGCGTAGTGTCCAGAGCATGGAGACGCTACCAGGAGACAGGCCAGTACATCAGGAGACGTGGAGGAGACCGTAGGAGGGTAATAACCCAGCAGCAAGACCGCTACCTTCGCCTTTGTGCAAGGAGGAGCACTGCCAGAGCCCTGCAAAATGACCTCCAGCAGGCCACAAATGTGCATGTGTCTGCTCAAACGGTCAGAAACAGACTCCATGAGGGTGGTATAAGGGCCCGACGTCCACAGGTGGGGGTTGTGCTTACAGCCCAACACCGTGCAGGACATTCGGCATTTGCCAGAGAACACCAAGATTGGCAAATTCGCCACTGGCGCCCTGTGCTCTTCACAGGTGAAAGCAGGTTCACACTGAGCTCATGTGACAGACGTGACAGAGTCTGGAGAAGCCGTGGAGAACGTTCTGCTGCCTACAACATCCTCCAGCATGACCAGTTTGGCGGTGGGTCAGTCATGGTGTGGGGTGGCATTTCTTTGGGGGGCCACACAGCCCTCCATGTGCTCGCCAGAGGTAACCGGACTGCCATTAGGTACCGAGATGAGATCCTCAGACCCCTTGTGAGACCATATGCTGGTGCGGTTGGCTATGGGTTCCTTCTAATGCAAGTCAATGCTAGACCTCATGTGGCTGGGAGTGTGTCAGCAGTTCCTGCAAGAGGAAGGCATTGATGCTATGGACTGGACCGCCCGTTCCCCAGACCTGAATCCAATTGAGCACATCTGGGACATCATGTCTCGCTTTAGGCCAGGTCTGGGAGGAGATCCCTCAGGAGACCATCCGCCACCTCATCAGGGGCATGCCCAGGCGTTGTTGGGATGTCATACAGGCATGTGGAGGCCACACACACTAATGAGCCTCATTTTGAATTATTTTAAGGACATTACATCAAAGTTAGATCAGCCTGTAGTGTGGTTTTCCACTTGAATTTTGAGTGTGACTCCAAATCCAGACCTCCATGGGTTGATAAATTTGATTTCCATTGATCGTTTTTGTGTGATTTTGTTGTCAGCACATTCAACTATGTAAAGAAAAAATTATTTAAAAATAATACTTCATTGATTCAGATCTAGGATGTGTTATTTTAGTGTTCCCTTTATTTTTTTCAGCAGTGTATATATATATATATCTATCTCAGTTGAAGTCAGAAGTTAACATACACCTTAGCCAAATACATTTAAACTCAGTTTTTACAATTCCTGACATTTAATCCTGGTAAAAATTCCCTGTCCTAAGTCAGTTAGGATCACCACTTTATTTTAAGAATGTGAAATGTCAGAATAAATAGTACAGAGAATGATTTATTTCACATTCTCAGTGGGTCAGAAGTTTACATACACTCAATTAGTATTTGGTAGCATTGCCTTTAAATAGTTTACTTTGGGTAAAACGTTTTGGGTTGCCTTCCACAAGATTCCTACAATAGGTTTGGTGCATTTTGGCCCATTCCCCATGACAGAGCTGGTGTAACTGAGTCAGGTATGTAAGCCTCCTTGCGCGCACAAGTTATGCCCCAAAATTTTCTATAGGTTTCAGCTCAGGGCTTTGTGATGGCCACTCCAATACCTTGAATTTGTTGTCCTTAAGCCATTTTGCCACAACTTTGGAAGTATGCTTGGGGTCATTATCCATTTTGAAGACCCATTTGCGACCAAACTTTAAGACATGAGATGTTACGTCTATATATATCCACATAAGTTTCCTTCCACATGATACCATGTATTTTGTGAAGTGCACCAGTCCCTCCTGCATCAAAGCACCACCACAACATAATGCTTCCAACCCCGTGCTTCACGGTTGGGATGGTGTTCTTCGGCTTGTAAGCCTCCCCCTTTTCCCTCCAAACATAACAATGGTCATTGTGTCTTTTTTTTGGCAGTTTTGGAGCCGTAGCTTCTTCCTTGCTGAGCGGCCTTTCAGGTTATTACGATAGAGGACTAGTTTTATTGGGGATATAGATACTTTGGTACCGGTTTACTCCAGCATCTTCACAAAGCCCTTTGCTGTTGTTCTGGGATTGACTTGCACTTTTCGCACCAAAGTACATTCATCTCTAGGAGAGAGAACGCATCTCTGTCCTGAGCGATATGATGGCTGCGTGGTCCAATGGTGTTAATACTTGCGTACTATTGTTTGTACAGATGGACGTGGTACCTTCAGGCGTTTGGAAATTGCACCCAAGGATGAACCAAACTTGTGGAGGTCTACAATTTTTTCTGAGGTCTTGGCTGATTTCTTTTGATTTTCCCATGATGTCAAGCAAAGAGGCACTGCGTTTGAAGGTAGGCCTTGAAATACATCCACAGGTACACCTCCAATTGACTCAAATGATGCAAATTAGCCTATCAGAAGCTTCTAAAGACATGACATAATTTTATAGAATTGTCCAAGCTGTTTAAAGGCACAGTCAACTTAGTGTATGTAAACTTCTGACCCACTGGAATTGTGATACAGTGAATTATAAGTTTAATAATCTGACTGTAGACTATTGTTGGAAATATTACTTGTGCCATGTACAAAGTAGATGTCCTAACTGACTTGCCAAAACCATAGTTTATTAACAAGAAATTTGTGGAGTGGTTGAAAAACTAGTTAATGACTCCAACCGTAGTCTGCTAAATTACTTAAATGTAAATGTAAATGTAATGAAAACTTCCGACTTCAACTGTGTGTGTATGTGTCTGAGTTTTCTATTATCTCCTAGATATAGGACTAGTGATTTACTTTTTCACTTTCTTTTTTGCCATTTATGAATGTGTTTCTATGGGATATAGTAGTAAAGGCCAAATGTAATATTTTATCAAATCATTTAAAAAATATTTTTTATTGCTAAAGGGCTCCTAAAATTCTAAACCCAATAGTTAAATGATCCATGGTACGACCATCTTAAAACAATTCCATATATCAGCTTAGAACCCCCACTACAGCGTAGACTTAAGAAAGATTACAAGCATACCCATAACATGACGCAGCCACCACTATGCTTTAAAATGTGGAGAGCGGCACTCAGTGATGTGTTGAAATGCATTTGCCACAAACATAACACTTTGTATTCAGGACAAATTGTTCTTTGTTTTGCCACATGTTTGGGAGTATTACTTTAGTGCAGGATGTACAGGCTTCCTTCTTTTCACTCTGTCATTTAGGTTAGTTTTGTGGAGTAGCTACAATGTTGTTGATCCATCCTCAGTTCTCCTATCACAGCCATTAAACTCTAACTGTTTTAAAGTCACCATTGGCCTCATTGTGAAATCCCTAAGCAGTTTCCTTCCTCTCCGGCAACTGAGTTAGGAAGGACGCCTGTATCTCTTTAGTGACTGGGTGTAGTGACTTTGGATGATACACCATCCAAAGTGTAATTAATAACTTCACCATGCTCAAAGGGATATTCAATGTCTGTTTTACCCATCTACCAATTGGTGCCCTTTTTGCAAAACATTGGAAAACCACTCTGTTTTTTTGGTTGAATCTGTGCTTGAAATTCACTGCTCGACTGAGGGACCAGAGGAGGGAGTCATTCACAAATCATGTTTAAACACTATGCAACTTAAGTGACTTGTTAAGCACATGTTTACCCCTAAAATGATTTAGTCTGGCCATAACAAAGGGGTTGAATACTTATTGACCCAAGATATTTTAGCTTTTCATTTTTTAAATTTAATTTGTAAAAATGTCAAAGAACATAATTCCATTTTGACATCATGGGGTATTGTGTGTAGGTCAGTGACCCCAAAAATAATGGTGTGTTGTATTCAGGCTGTAACACAACAACATTTGGAGAATGTCGAGGGGTTTGAATACTTTCTGATGGCATCATATAGTGGTTTATATAAACTTTTGCCTGATGACGTAACATGTGTGTAGGTCAAGCAGGTTGTCTCCTCTCACCTGTCCTGGTCTTAGTGTTGGTGAGGATCTCCTGTAGTCGCTCCTGGAGTTTATCAGCTCTCTTCCTCTCCAGCTGTAGCTGCCTCTTCAAGTCTTTCAGCTACAAACAACATTACAAAGCCCATGAGAGGAGAGTACACTACTTCATTTGAAAAACACTGCAGCATGTTTTCATTTTCTCTATGCATAGACAACAGCATACGACTCAGGCAGAGGCAAAAGTCATCTTAGACAAGCATCTGATTAAGACCAAGAAAACAATCAACTAAGATGAACCATCCTACCCTGAAAACTATTTAGATTGTGGCTGGAAAAAGGAGCTACAGAAAGCTCTTACGACCCCTACCCCAGGTTTGGTCCCGGACTGTATCACAACCGGCCGTGATCGGGAGTCCCATAGGGCGGCACACAAATTTGCCCAGCGCGTCGTCCGGGTCAGGGGAGGGTTTGGCTGGGGTAGGCCGTCATGGTAAATAGGAATTTGTTCTTAACTGACTTGCCTAGTAAGTTTAAAGAAACATTTTTTAAAACGTACATATCGAAAAGGCTGCTCCAATTCTATTTTTCAAGAGAAGAGTGGGTGCGGATGTATGAGTTGCCTGCCTACCTGCCCTGCCACCAGTAAGTTATCATTTACATATCCACTCTGTACTAAATGGAAGGGGAATGACTCATCAGTTTTCCTGCTCAGAAGTTAGTGGAGAGAGAGCGCTGTGAGAGAGAGAGACACACGGGGGAGAGAGCGAGAGAGACACACGGGGGAGAGAGCGAGAGAGACACACGGGGGAGAGAGCGAGAGAGAGACACGGGGGGAGAGAGAGAGAGACACGAGAGAGAGAGAGAGAGACACACGAGAGAGAGAGAGAGAGACACACGAGAGAGAGAGAGAGAGACACACGAGAGAGAGAGAGAGAGAGAGAGAGACACACGAGAGAGAGAGAGAGAGACACACGAGAGAGAGAGAGACACACACACGAGAGAGAGAGACACACACGAGAGAGAGAGAGACACACGAGAGAGAGAGAGACACACGAGAGAGAGAGAGACACGAGAGAGAGAGAGAGACACGAGAGAGAGAGAGACACGAGAGAGAGAGAGACACGAGAGAGAGACACGAGAGAGAGACACGGGGGAGAGAGAGAGAGACACGGGGGAGAGAGAGAGAGACACGGGGGAGAGAGAGAGACACACGAGAGAGAGAGAGAGAGAGACACACGAGAGAGAGAGACACACGAGAGAGAGAGAGAGACACGAGAGAGAGAGAGAGACACGAGAGAGAGAGAGAGACACGAGAGAGAGAGAGAGAGAGACACGAGAGAGAGAGAGAGACACGAGAGAGAGACACGAGAGAGAGAGAGAGACACGAGAGAGAGAGAGAGACACGAGAGAGAGAGAGAGAGAGAGAGAGACACACGAGAGAGAGAGAGAGAGACACACGAGAGAGAGAGAGAGAGACACACGAGAGAGAGAGAGAGAGACACACGAGAGAGAGAGACAGAGAGAGAGACACACGAGAGAGAGAGACACACGAGAGAGAGAGAGACACGAGAGAGACACAGAGAGAGAGAGAGGGAGAGAGAGAGACACGAGAGAGAGAGAGAGGGGAGAGAGAGAGACACGGGGGAGAGAGAGAGAGACACGAGAGAGAGAGAGAGAGAGAGAGAGAGAGAGAGAGAGACACGAGAGAGAGAGAGAGACACGAGAGAGAGAGAGAGACACGAGAGAGAGAGAGAGACACGAGAGAGAGAGAGAGACACGAGAGAGAGAGAGAGACACGAGAGAGAGAGAGAGAGAGAGAGAGAGAGACACGAGAGAGAGAGAGAGACACGAGAGAGAGAGAGAGACACGAGAGAGAGAGAGAGACACGAGAGAGAGAGAGAGACACGAGAGAGAGAGAGACACGAGAGAGAGAGAGACACGAGAGAGAGAGAGACACGAGAGAGAGAGAGAGACAGAGAGAGACACGAGGGAGAGAGAGAGAGACAGAGAGGGGAGAGAGACAGAGAGACACGGGACACGAGAGAGAGAGAGACACGAGAGAGAGAGAGGGAGAGAGAGAGAGACACGAGAGAGAGAGAGACACGAGAGAGGGGAGAGAGAGAGAGAGACACGGGGAGAGAGAGAGAGACACGAGAGGGAGAGAGAGAGAGACACGGGGAGAGAGAGACACGAGAGAGAGAGAGACACGAGAGAGAGAGAGACACGAGGGAGAGAGAGAGAGAGAGAGACGGGGGAGAGAGACAGAGAGAGAGAGAGACACGGGGGAGAGAGAGAGACACGGGGGAGAGAGAGAGAGACACGGGGAGAGAGAGAGAGACACGGGGAGAGAGAGAGAGACACGGGGAGAGAGAGGGGGGGAGAGAGAGAGAGACACGAGAGAGAGGGAGAGAGAGAGAGACACGAGGAGAGAGAGACACGGGGGAGAGAGAGAGAGACACGGGGGGGGAGAGAGAGACACGGGGGGAGAGAGAGAGAGAGACACGGGGGAGAGAGAGAGAGACACGGGGGAGAGAGAGAGAGAGAGAGAGACACGGGGGGAGAGAGAGAGACACGGGGGGAGAGAGAGAGAGAGAGACACGGGGGAGAGAGAGAGAGACACGGGGGAGAGAGAGAGAGACACGGGGGGGGGAGAGAGAGAGAGACACGGGGGGGGGAGAGAGAGAGACACGGGGGAGGAGGGGAGAGAGAGAGACGGGGGGGGGAGAGAGAGAGAGACACGGGGAGGAGAGAGAGAGAGACACGGGGGGGAGAGAGAGAGAGACACGGGGAGAGAGAGAGAGACACGGGGGAGAGAGAGAGACACGGGGGAGAGAGAGAGAGACACGGGGGAGAGAGAGAGAGGGGGGAGAGAGAGAGAGACACGGGGGAGAGAGAGAGAGACACGGGGGGAGAGAGAGAGACACGGGGGAGAGAGAGAGACACGGGGGGAGAGAGAGAGACACGGGGGAGAGAGAGAGAGACGGGGGGGGAGAGAGAGAGACACGGGGGGAGAGAGAGAGAGGGGGAGAGAGAGAGACACGGGGGAGAGAGAGAGAGACAGGGAGAGAGGGAGACACGGGGGGAGAGAGAGAGAGACACGGGGGGAGAGGAGAGAGAGAGAGAGAGAGAGACACGGGGGAGAGAGAGAGAGACACGGGGGGAGAGAGAGAGAGACACGGGGGAGAGAGAGAGAGACACGGGGGAGAGAGAGAGAGACACGGGGAGAGAGAGAGAGACACGGGGAGAGAGAGAGACACGGGGGGAGAGAGAGAGACACGGGGGGAGAGAGAGAGAGACACGGGGAGAGAGAGAGAGACACGGGGGGGAGAGAGAGAGACACGGGGGAGAGAGAGAGACACGGGGGAGAGAGAGAGACACGGGGGAGAGAGAGAGAGAGACACGGGGGAGAGAGAGAGACACGGGGAGAGAGAGAGACACGGGGGAGAGAGAGAGACACGAGAGAGAGAGAGACACGGGGGAGAGAGAGAGACACGGGGGAGAGAGAGAGACACGGGGAGAGAGAAGACACGGGGGGGAGAGAGAGAGACACGGGGAGAGAGAGAGACACGGGGAGAGCGAGAGACACGGGGGAGAGAGAGAAACGGGGGGAGAGAGACACGAGAGAGAAAGCGGGGGGAGAAACGGGGGAGGAGAAGGGAGAGAGAAACGGGGAGAGAGAGAGAGAAACGGGGGAGAGAGAGAGAAACGGGGGAGAGAGAGAGAAACGGGAGGAGAGAGAGAGAACGGGAGAGAGAGAGAGGGGAGAGAGAGAGAGAAGACAGCGGGGGAGGAGAGAGACAGCGGGGAGAGAGAGAGAACGGGGGGAGAGAGAGAGACAGCGGGGAGAGAGAAACAGGGGGGGGAGAGAGAGACAGCGGGGGAGAGAGAGAGACAGCGGGGGGGAGAGAGAGAGAGACGGGGGAGAGAGAGAGAAACGGGGGAGAGAGAGAGAAACGGGGGAGAGAGAGAGAGAAACGGGGGAGAGAGAGAGAGAGAACGGGGGAGAGAGAGAGAGAGAACGGGGAGAGAGAGAGAGAGAGCGGGACGGGAGAGAGAGAGAGAGACGGGGGGAGAGAGAGAGAAACGGGGGGAGAGAGAGAGAGAAACGACGGGGGGAGAGAGAAACGGGGGGGGGGAGAGCGAGAGAGAGACGAGAGAGAGAGACGGGGAAGAGAGAGAGAGACGGGGAGAGAGAGAGAGACGGGGAGAGAGAGAGAGAGACGGGGGGAGAGAGGGAGAGACGAGAGAGAAACGGGGAGAGAGAGACGAGTGAGAGAGAGAAACGGGGGGGAGAGAGACGGGGGAGAGAGAGAACGGGGGAGAGAAACGGGGGAGAGAGAGACACGACGGGGAGAGAGAGAGAGAGAAACGAGAGAGAGAGAAACGAGAGAGAGAGAAACGGGGAGAGCGAGAGAGAAACGGGAGACGGGGAGAGCGAGAGAGAAACGGGGAGAGAGAAACGGGAGAGAGAAACGGGGAGAGAGAAACGGGGGAGAGAGAGAGAGAAACGGGGAGAGCGAGAGAGAAACGGGGAGAGCGAGAGAGAAACGGGGAGAGCGAGAGAGAAACGGGGGAGAGCGAGAGAGAAACGGGGGAGAGCGAGAGAGAAACGGGGGAGAGCGAGAGAGAAACGGGGGAGCGAGAGAGAAACGGGGAGAGCGAGAGAGAAACGGGAGAGAGAGAGAGACGGGGAGAGCGAGAGAGAAACGGGCGAGAGAGAAACGGGGGAGAGCGAGACACGAGAGAGAGAGAGACACGAGAGAGAGAGAAACGGGGGAGAGCGAGAGAGAAACGAGCGAGAGAGAAACGGGGGAGAGCGAGAGAGAAACGGGCGAGAGAGAAACGGGGAGAGCGAGAGAGAAACGGGGAGAGCGAGAGAGAAACGGGGAGAGCGAGAGAGAAACGGGGGAGAGCGAGAGAGAAACGGGGAGAGCGAGAGAGAGACAGCGGGGAGAGCGAGAGAGAGACAGCGGGGAGAGAGAGAGAGAGACAGCGGGGAGAGAGAGAGAGAGACAGCGGGGAGAGAGAGAGAGAAACGGGGGAGAGAGAGAGAGAAACAGGGGAGAGAGAGAGAGAGAAACAGAGGAGGAGAGAGAGAGAGAGACAGCGGAGAGAGAGAGAGAGACAGCGGGGAGAGAGACAGCGGGGAGAGAGACAGCGGGGAGAGAGAGAGAGAGAGAAACAGGGGAGAGAGAGAGAGAGAAACAGGGGGGAGAGAGAGAGAGAAACAGGGGGAGAGGGAGAGAGAGAGAGAAACAGGGGGAGAGAGAGAGAGAGAGAGAAACAGGGGGAGAGAGAGAGAGAGAGAGAAACAGGGAGAGAGAGAGAGAGAGAGAAACAGGGGGAGAGAGAGAGAGAGAGAGAGAAACGGGGAGAGAGAGAGAGAGAGAGAAACGGGGAGAGAGAGAGAGAAACAGGGGAGGGGAGAGAGAGAGAGAGAGAGAGAGAGAGAAACAGGGGGAGAGAGAGAGAGAGAGAAACAGGGGAGAGAGAGAGAGAGAGAAACAGGGAGAGAGAGAGAGAGAGAAAGACAGAGAGAGAGAGAGAGAGAAACAGGGGGAGAGAGAGAGAGAGAAACAGGGGAGAGAGAGAGAGAGAAACAGGGGAGAGAGAGAGAGAGAGAAACAGGGGAGAGAGAGAGAGAGAGAAACAGGGGAGAGAGAGAGAGAGAGAAACAGGGGAGAGAGAGAGAGAGAGAAACAGGGGAGAGAGAGAGAGAGAAACAGGAGAGAGAGAGAGAGAGAAACAGGGGAGAGAGAGAGAGAGAAACAGGGGGGAGAGAGAGAGAAACAGGGAGAGAGAGAGAGAGAAACAGGGGAGAGAGAGAGAGAGAAACAGGGGAGAGAGAGAGAGAGAAACAGGGGGAGAGAGAGAGAGAAACAGGGGGAGAGAGAGAGAGAAACAGGGGAGAGAGAGAGAGAGAAACAGGGGAGAGAGAGAGAGAGAAACAGGGGAGAGAGAAGAGAGAGAAACAGGGGAGAGAGAGAGAGAGAAACAGGGAGAGAGAGAGAGAGAAACAGGGGAGAGAGAGAGAGAGAAACAGGGGAGAGAGAGAGAGAGAAACAGGGGAGAGAGAGAGAGAGAAACAGGGGAGAGAGAGAGAGAAACAGGGAGAGAGAGAGAGAGAAACAGGGGAGAGAGAGAGAGAGAAACAGGGGAGAGAGAGAGAGAGAAACAGGGGAGAGAGAGAGAGAGAAACAGGGGGGGGAGAGAGAGAGAGAAACAGGGGAGAGAGAGAGAGAGAAACAGAGAGAGAGAGAGAAACAGGGGAGAGAGAGAGAGAAACAGGGGAGAGAGAGAGAGAGAAACAGGGGAGAGAGAGAGAGAGAAACAGGGGAGAGAGAGAGAGAGAAACAGGGAGAGAGAGAGAGAGAAACAGGGGAGAGAGAGAGAGAGAAACAGGGAGAGAGAGAGAGAGAAACAGGGGAGAGAGAGAGAGAGAAACAGGGGAGAGAGAGAGAGAAAAACAGGGGAGAGAGAGAGAGAGAAACAGGGGGAGAGAGAGAGAAACGGGGGAGAGAGAGAGAAACGGGGGAGAGAGAGAGAAACGGGGGAGAGAGAGAGAAACGGGGGAGAGAGAGAGAAACGGGGGAGAGAGAGAAACAGGGTGAGAGAGAAACGGGGTGAGAGAGAAACGGGGTGAGAGAGAAACGGGGTGAGAGAGAAACGGGGTGAGAGAGAAACGGGGTGAGAGAGAAACGGGGTGAGAGAGAATCTAGCAGTACAAAACAACTATATATTTCAGGCAAACGGCAAAAGAAGCACAATTGAAATAGATAAAAAACAAAAGATCACAGATGACAACTGGTTTGATGCAGATTATAAAATTATAAGGAAAAAACTTATAACACTATCCAAACAAAAACACAGAGACCCAAATAATGGTGAATTACTCCTTCATTACTGTGAGACTTTAACACTCTATAAACGTACACTCAGAACCAAAAAAGCACAGTACAACAGCAAGCAGCTGACACTAGTTGAGGAGTCCATAAACACACACACCTTCTGGCACAATTTAAAAAATAAAAAATAAAATCTAAACAAGAGGAATTAGCAATACAAAATGGTGGCATATGGACAACCCATTTTGAAACACTCTACAACAACGTTCAACTTGACACAAACGCAGAACGCCAAATTCATGAGAAGTTGATATAAGAAACTTTAGGCTCTCAAATTTAAAAAAGCATGCGGACCTGATGGCATCCTAAATGAGATGTTCAAACTCACGAGTGCAACATTTCAATTGGCTATATTAAAACAGTTTAATTTGATCCTGAGTGTAGGTTATTTCCCTGACATGAAGGACTCATAACTTTGACACTAACAACTTTGACACTAACAATTACAGAGGCATTTGTGTGAACAGTAACCTGGGGAAGGTTTTATAAATGTAAGAGTTCTAAACTTACTTAATAAGCACAATGTCTTGAGTAAAAGGCAAATTGGATTTATATCAAAACATCACACAACTGATCATATTTACACCCTACACACCATGATAGATAAACATGTCCACCAAAATAATACCAAAATATAGGCTTGCTTTATCGACTACCAAAAAGCATTTGATTCTAGTTGGCATACAGGACTGTTCTACAAAGTTATTGAAAGTGGTGTAGGGGGTAAAACATATGACATAATTAAATCAATGTATACTGGCAATACGTGCAGATTTAAATTGGCAAGAAAAGAAGAGAATTCTTTAACCAGGGGCGGGGCCTTCGCCAGGGTTGCAATCTGAGCCCTGCACTCTTCAATATTTACATAAATTAATTGGCCACTATTCTAGAAAAATCCTCAGCCCCTGGTGTTAGTATCCACAATTCAGAAGTTAAATGCCTACTCTTCACAGATGACCTATGCCTGCTGTCACCCACAGCACATGGCCTACAGCAGAGCCTGGACCTGCTAGTGCAGTACTGTCAGACCTGGGCCCTGGCAGTAAACACCCACAACACATGGCCTACAGCAGAGCCTGGACCTGCTAGAGCAGTACTGTCAGACCTGGGCCCTGGCAGTAAACACCCACAGCACATGGCCTACAGCAGAGCCTGGACCTGCTAGAGCAGTACTGTCAGACCTGGTCCCTGGCAGTAAACCCCAAAAAGACTAAAATAATGATTTTCCAGAGAATATCCAGATCTCAGGGAATTAGACCAAAGTTCTCAATTGGTACAACATATATAGAGTACTGCACACACTACAATTACTTAGGTTTAAAAATAAGCTCAACTGGACACCTTAATGAGGCAGTGAATGAACTGAGAGAGAAAGCACGCAGGGCATTCTACACCATTAAAAAGCTAATTCAAATTGAAATACCGGTTAAAATTGGGCTAAAACTAATTGAATATGTCATTGAACCAACTGAACTTTATGGCAGCGAGATGTGGGGTCCACTTGCAAAACAAGATTTCATCAAATGGGACAAACACCCCATTGAAACCCTGCATGCAGAGTTCTGTAAGATTCTCCTTCATGTCCAGAGGAAAACTACAAACAAAGCATGCAGGGCAGAAATAGGCCAATATCCACTAATAATAAAAACTCAAAAAAGACCAATTAAGTTTTAGAAACATCTAAAATACAGTGACCCACTCTCATATCATTACCAAGCCCTGCAATGGCAAGAGCTGAGCAAAGAAAAGAGTCCCCTCACCCAGCTGGTCCTGGGGCTGAGTTCACAAACCTGTTCTACTTACGCACTGAAGCCTCAGGACCAGAACATCCAATCAATCAGAATAAGCCAAATTACAACACAGTCGAAACAAAACTATATTGCTTATTGGGAAACACAAGCACAAACACAAAGCAAAATGCAGTGCTATCTACCCTAAATTGACAGTACACTGTGGCTAAATATTTGACCATGGTTACTGATCAAAACCTTGACAAAGTACAGGCTCAGTGAGCACAGCCTTGCCATTGAGAAAGGTAGACACAGGAAAACCTGGCTCCCTGTAGAGGAAAGGCTGTGCAACCACTGCACAACAGCAGAACCTGAGACGGAGCTGCATTTCCTGACAAAATGCCCCTAATATAAAACAATTACAGAGTGTCATTTCCCCAAATTTGAAAACTTTATTCAAGGTTTCAAAGACCTCTCTGATGAGGATAGGCTACCCGTCCTGTTGGGGGAGGACGCAGAGAGCTGTGGGTTGGCAGTGCACTACTTTGCTGCCTGCCATAAGATGAGGGACAGTGTCTGACAGACCAATCAACCTGCACATGTCCTCTACTGTATACTTAGTTATTGTTGAATGTATGGTTCTTTTGACACTTGGTTATTGTTGTTACTGTTGTCCCATTGACTATTTTGATTCTCATTTTTATATTGTAAATATCCAAAATAAGCTTTGGCAATATGTACATTGTTACATCATGCCAATAAAGCAAATTGAATTGAGAGGCAGCGTAGAGCGAGAGGAGACAGCGTAGAGCGAGAGGAGACAGCGTAGAGCGAGAGGAGACAGCGTAGAGCGAGAGGAGACAGCGTAGAGCGAGAGGAGACAGCGTAGAGAGAGATGAGACAGCGTAGAGCGAGAGGAGACCGCGTAGAGCGAGAGGAGACCGCGTAGAGCGAGAGGAGACCGCGTAGAGCGAGAGGAGACAGCGTCAGAGAGCGAGAGGAGACAGCGTTCAGAGAGCGAGAGGAGACAGCGTTCAGAGAGCGAGAGGAGACAGCGTTCAGAGAGCGAGAGGAGACAGCGTTCAGAGAGCGAGAGGAGACAGCGTTCAGAGAGCGAGAGGAGACAGCGTTCAGAGAGCGAGTGTTCAGAGAGCGAGTGTTCAGAGAGCGAGTGTTCAGAGAGCGAGTGTTCAGAGAGCGAGTGTTCAGAGAGCGAGTGTTCAGAGAGCGAGTGTTCAGAGAGCGAGTGTTCAGAGAGCGAGTGTTCAGAGAGCGAGTGTTCAGAGAGCGAGTGTTCAGAGAGCGAGTGTTCAGAGAGCGAGTGTTCAGAGAGCGAGTGTTCAGAGAGCGAGTGTTCAGAGAGCGAGTGTTCAGAGAGCGAGTGTTCAGAGAGCGAGTGTTCAGAGAGCGAGTGTTCAGAGAGCGAGTGTTCAGAGAGCGAGTGTTCAGAGAGCGAGTGTTCAGAGAGCGAGTGTTCAGAGAGCGAGTGTTCAGAGAGCGAGTGTTCAGAGAGCGAGTGTTCAGAGAGCGAGTGTTCAACTTACTGCTGAACTACCTTTCTTCTCCAGGATCCTCTGGCCATCCACCGTGTCTTTAATCTCCTGTACACCACAAAGACAGGGAGATTACTTAATGGAGGCTCTAATGAGAACCATTACATGTCCCCATTATTATACAGCTTCTAAACTAAGCAAAAAAAGAAAAGTCCTCTCACTGTCAACTGTGTTTATTTTCAAGAAACTTAACATGTGTAAATATTTGTATGAACATAACAAGATTCAACAACTGAGACATAAACTGAACAAGTTCCACAGACACGTGACTAACAGAAATGGAATAATGTGCCCCTGAACAAGGAGGGGGGGGGGTCAAAATCAAAAGTAACAGTCAGTATCTGGTGTGGCCACCAGCTGCATTAAGGACTGCAGTGCATCTCCTCCTCATGGACTGCACCAGATTTGCCCGTTCTTTCCTTGAGATGTTACCCCACTCTTCCACCAAGGCACCTGCATGTTCCCAGACATTTCTGGGGGGGGGATGGCCCTAGCCCTCACCCTCCGATCCAACAGGTCCCAGACGTGCTCAGTGGGATTGAGATCCGGGCTCCTCGCTGGCCATGGCAGAACACAGACATTCCTGTCTTGCAGGAAATCACACACAGAACGAGCAGTATGGCTGGTGGCATTGTCATGCTGGAGGGTCATGTCTGAATGAGCCTGCAGGAAGGAAGGAGGATGTCTTCCCTGTAACGCACAGCGTTGAGATTGACAACAATCTTAGTCCAATGATGCTGTGACGCATCGCCCCAAACCATGACGGACCCTCCACCTCCAAATCGATCCTGCTCCAGAGTACAGGCCTCGGTGTAATGCTCATTCCTTTGACGATAAACGCGAATCCGACCATCACCCCTGGTGAGACAGAACCGCGACTCGTCAGTGAAGAGCACTTTTTGACAGTCCTGTCTGGTCCAGCGACAGTGGGTTTGTGCACGTAGGTGACGTTGTTGCCGGTGATGTCTGGTGAGGACCTGCCTTACAACAGGCCTACAAGCCCTCAGTCCAGCCTCTCTCAGCCTATTGCGGACAGTCTGAGCACTGATGGAGGGATTGTGCGTTCCTGTTGTAAGTCGGGCAGTTGCTGCCATCTTGTACCTGTCCCGCAGGTGTGATGTTCGGATAACCCGATCCTGTGCAGGTGTTGTTACACATGGTCTGCCACTGCGAGGACGATCAGCAGTCCATCCTGTAGCTCTGTCTTAGTAGGCGTCTCACAGTACAGACATTGCAATTTATTGCCCTGGCCACATCTGCAGTCCTCATGCCGCTTTGCAGCATGCCTAAGGCACGTTCACACAGATGAGCAGGGACACTGAGCATCTTTCTTTTGGTGTTTTTCAGAGTCAGTAGAATGGCCACTTTAGTGTCCTAAGTTTTCACAACTGTGACCTTAATTGCCTACCGTCTGTAAGCTGTTAGTGTCTTAACGACAGTTCCACAAGTGCATGTTCATGAATTGTTTAAACCCTTTACAATAAAGATCTGTGAAGTTATTTGGATTTTTACAAATGATCTTTGAAAGACAGGGGCCTGAAAAAGGGACGTTTCTTTATTTGCTGAGTTTGTGTGTGTACATGTACGGAACATTTCAAACGGTACTTTCCTCTGAAAACTTGATGGAAAAATAACTTTAATAGTAGTTTCTACCAGTTACAAAAAGGGTTAGTTTACCTGCTTCAGTTTTCCAATGGTTTCAAAATGCACATCCCTTTCCTTCTCTACCTCTGTCAACTGCAGGTTCACACCATCTATATCAGATGCCTTTACCTGAATGAGAACCACAAAGAGCACATATTCCGTTTCAGTTATTTTCACATATCCGATGTAAATCGAATCCGTTTCAGCATAAGGTTACGAGTCACACCATGCTAATGGAATATCTACAGTGATGACAAGATTAACACAACAGTTCCATTCAGAATTAACTTCATGATACTAACAGGATATTTTTTACATTGAAACAGTAGGGGTTCAATTTCAAACAAGCATATCACCAAACCTACCTGTCCAATTCGAGTTAGACATAAACTCATAAGAAACACTTTTAATGGCTAAATAAGTACAGTTCAATAAACATCAGGTACTCAGCAGACGAGAGTAGTAATGAGAGTCATAGCTTCATCTACCTGAACAAAGTCCACGTACACTCCCAGTCAGTGTAGCATTTCCCTGGGCCAACTAGTGTTGTCACGATACCAGAATTGTCCCTTCGATACTGATAGCAGGTTTAGTATCACAATATGATACTCCATGACACAACAATGAAAAGGCCAAAGTCACAGAATGGCACTTGATCCAGACAGAAACTATGTTCAATCGTTGGGCATCTTCAGAATTCAATATCATTACATTTGAAAAATTGTACATCCAGTTTATTTTTTACAGCCATGGATGCATTAATTAATAAATCATACAATCAATATGCCTTTGTTTTTACCAATCTAACTACAAAACATAAATGGTAATCATTTATTTGAAAGGTACTGTAAATCTCTATTGATAAACTGGGTAAATATGATAGAACTAGGCTATATCGTATTATTTAAAATACAGGTGAATGCAGATTATTAAATGGGTGTGTGCATGCTTTGAGTTATTGAGCTTGTAAAATCTGATTTCATGGGGCTACAGATGACAAACAATCCCTCCCATTTAAGAGTTATTTTATTGGCAACTGCTAGAAGAAAATATTATATTGTACCGATCAATTCTCCATAGAAGAAGCCATCTCCTTTATAAAAGTCTTAAAGTACTGACATCATTGGCTGTGGAATGTGTCTTTGTGGCTATGGAATCTAGAGAAAACAGGAAGGGAGACGAGGGATCGGGCCGGATTACCAAACGGGGACATGCTCTGGGACCCCGACCTTCAGCGGGGCCCCAGATAGAAAAAGGTGTAGGATTTCAGGAAATTAGCTTTAAAAAACTGCCAAAACATGTCTTAGTCTTCCAACAAAATGGGTAGAAATGGCATTATAAAACTGCATGTTTCACAGGGCTGAGCTTGCTTTATGCTGATTTGCATCGAGCAGTCGTGCCCTATGCAACTGTAGGCCTAAATAAACATGTATTCAGTCTAAATCACCTATTATGTTGACTGATCCATTCCAGTTAATCATTTTGGATTGAAAAAGTCTAGGCAGCCTAGTCAGTTTGAAGATAAAACTAATTTGATCCCATTCACATTTTCTCACAAACAAATGGGCTATGAATACATAAGGTTACCGCTGGGTTTACCCTGGCCAGAGGGACACAGTGAATAGTAGGTTAGACTATGGGCTATGAATACATAAGGTTACCGCTGGGTTTACCCTGGCCAGAGGGACACAGTGAATAGTAGGTTAGACTATGGGCTATGAATACATAAGGTTACGGCTGGGTTTACCCTGGCCAGAGGGACACAGTGAATAGTAGGTTAGACTATGGGCTATGAATACATAAGGTTACCGCTGGGTTTACCCAGATCACTAGTGTTTAGGCTGCTACATTTATGGAAGAGTTTTCACTTGTGTCTGTCTGGAGTCGTGTGATCAAAATCACTAAATAAAAGGCCTGAGGAAAGTGGAGCGCACATACCTTAAGATGAATGCATTGTTCCATGGACCTGATTGGTCAAGAGCCTGCAGCAGCACTCCAATGTGAAGGACAGAGAAATGGTGCTCGAGTTCAAAACTCCTAAGGCAAATCAGCATAAAAAAAACGAACTTCGCCCCTCTAACGCTTTGTGTCAATATATTTATTAAACTAAATCAAAAGTTGATTGAAAAGTGCTGTTGCAATGCATCCTCACCACAGGTTTTCCCCTGGAATGAGTAGGTGGAGCAGGCACTTTGCTCTTGGCGGTATAAAGGCTCTGCGGTGACAGACTTGACTCTCTCAATCACGTGAGACACTTGACAGAAGTACCGATCGTAACAACAATTCTAGTAACAAACAGTTGTTTTTTTCTCTTACAGACAGTAACAAAGTTTCGGTATACCGTGCAACACTAGGGCCAAATGCAGTGAACAAAGCCTACTTGCACTCCCAGTCAGTATTCCCCTGGCCCGGAGGAAAGTGTCTGAGTGTGTTGCTGTGTACACCACTCTGCCGTGTATGAGAAGAGAAAAACAAGTCAAACAACCTCTAGTTGGAGAGAGTGTTCTTTCTGCAGCTTCTCCGTGCTCTCCTGGTGCTCCAGACAGCTCTTCTCCATGCTCTCCTAAACACAGAGAGGAACACCACACATCAGCACACATGTATTTTTAGAATTCTATAAAAAGGCTAAACTACTACACATATTTAAAGTCATTAATCATAGTAAATGCTAGAAAAAACAAATCTGAGCATAAATAAGTAAGAAGCACTACTGACACCTTGTGGTCAGTGTTCCCGTGACGCCCCGTGGTCAGTGTTCCCGTGACGCCCCGTGGTCAGTGTTCCCGTGACGCCCCGTGGTCAGTGTTCCCGTGACGCCCCGTGGTCAGTGTTACCGTGACGCCCCGTGGTCAGTGTTACCGTGACGCCCCGTGGTCAGTGTTACCGTGACGCCCCGTGGTCAGTGTTCCCGTGACGCCCCGTGGTCAGTGTTCCCGTGACGCCCCGTGGTCAGTGTTACCGTGACGCCCCGTGGTCAGTGTTACCGTGACGCCCCGTGGTCAGTGTTACCGTGACGCCCCGTGGTCAGTGTTACCGTGACGCCCCGTGGTCAGTGTTACCGTGACGCCCGTGGTCAGTGTTACCGTGACGCCCGTGGTCAGTGTTACCGTGACGCCCGTGGTCAGTGTTACCGTGACGCCCCGTGGTCAGTGTTACCGTGACGCCCCGTGGTCAGTGTTACCGTGACGCCCCGTGGTCAGTGTTACCGTGACGCCCCGTGGTCAGTGTTACCGTGACGCCCCGTGGTCAGTGTTACCGTGACGCCCCGTGGTCAGTGTTACCGTGACAGGCATTACTCCGGGCAGTGAAGAGCGTCTCTAACTGCCAATATTGATTACTCAGTAACCTCATCTCCAACAGCATTTCTGTATGTTCATGTACAGGCTTTAAAGTGTATAGTGGTACAACACAGCATAACTACACTACATATTCCAGTAAGTACTGGAATATTCTAGTGAATAAATCAATGTGAAAGTGAAGTTGGTCGTGTACCTCAGCATCTTTGAGTCTGCGTTCAAACCAGCCCTTAGTGTCCTCCATGGACTGGACCTGGGCCTGCAGCTCCTCCACATACTGCTGCAGACCCTCCAGCTCCTTATTGCGAGCCTAGAGGTCAAAGGTCACATTAATACACAAGCAGAGCACCTCATGTTCTCTCCCTTCTCGTTGGCAATGTGGCCCTGAATCTAAATGTGCGACCCCCCCTTCACCTTCTCGTCTCGGAGCTGTGAGCGGATCCCCTCCTCTGTGCGGTTCTTGTCCTCATGGAGTCCCCTCAGCTCCTTCTCGTAGCGTGCCCGCACCCCCAGCACCTCCTTCTCATGCTGCAGACGCACGTCGCTCAGCTCCTCCTTGTGCCGGGACTTCTCTGTGATTATCTCCATGGCCAGTTCATCCAGCATGGCCTTCCGCTTGTCAGCTGTCTGCAGGGGGAGGGTGACGGAGACGGGAGGATAACTCATTTATGGTGATGATAGATGAACAATAACATTCACACTCATCCAGCACTGATTCACTGTTTCTTAAACAAAGCATGAGTCTTTGAATCATAATCCTGAATTCATGTCAATTTGACTCAAAGATAACTCTGTGATAAGTCCAAGACTGGCACATATGCTAATTGAAGCTGTGCTGTCCATATATGGCCTGTGACCCTGTGGGCAGAATGAGTGGAGCTTGAGATCAGCACTCCCACCTTCACTGGCATACAGTAATGACAATTACTACAGTGCGATGTGTGTATACCTCCTGTACGCATCTCTGTTCACTGTGTGTGTGTGTGTCACAGATAGCCCACCTTTTTAGCCTCCTCCAGCTCTTGCTGTAATCGGTCTTTCCATTGGTCCAATACAGTCAGCTGTTCCAACAGTCTGCTGTTGGCACGGTTCCCCTCCTACAGAGAAAAAAAAGACAGCTAAAGAGAGGATAAAAATACATTTGCAACTCCATCTTTTTCCTCCTTGACCTACAATAGAAGACCTTTATCAAAGTACTAACCACTGTAAAAGTGAGGTGCATTTCAGTGCTTCTCGGAGTACGCATGCATTAGAACAATGTGAGGGTCGCACAAACCTGTAGCTGAGAGTTAAGGTCATCTCTCTGTGCCAGGAAGCTCTCCTGCTCTGTCCGTCTCTGCTGCAGCTCAACGTTCAGAGCCGTGTTTTGGTCATGCAAAAGGTTCATCTCCTGAGTCTTCACTGTCTGAATCTAATGACACACAACACCCACTAGTTAGGACACACTGACCTTCACAATTGAACAACATTTGATTACGTTTGACAAAAAAGGTATTTCTAGACTTTGTTTAATGAAACAACGTGGATCAAATGTGTCAGAAGTGGAGAAAGTGAGACATGAAAAGCAGATGAGCAGAAGTTGAACGTCTTTGGATTAAAGCTTTGTAGGAAAAACAACAAACCGTTTGTATTATTGTAAATAGCAGCAATTCATGTCTGAACTGTTGAAATAACCACCATCCGCCAGTATGGTGAAAAATGTCTTTACCTCCCTGACTTTATTCACAACAGCTCGACTTGTCATAATGGTGATGCATCATGGGTAATGGCTGGTGAGTGATGACAGTGGTCGAGTGAATAGTGATGAGGTTCCGTGGGGGGGGTCCTGGCAGGGCGTGGGTCAGAATACTATACCTGTTCCAGAGCGACTAGGTTAGTCCTGAGAGCATCGTTCTCAGTCAGGATATTCTCCACCTGCTCCTGACTCACAGCACTCTGACACGCTATCTGCATCACAGCAGCACACACGGGGTTCACACAAGGGGGGGGCCACCCAGGACAGCCATGGAGGGAAGAGAGGACAGACGGAGGAAAAAGACAACGAGGTGCCGATTGGCAGCACAACAATATGGATTGAAAGAGAAGGGGGAAAGACGAGTTAGATTAATAGGATGGATCATCAACGGGGTTCGGCTGAAATTACCAGAAGAGGATCAGTAAGGTACGGACAACAGAATGAAAAACAAGAAGGATAAATGAGGTAAAGAAACAACGAAAGGACGGTGACAGAAGCCAGATCAGAAACAGAACGTCTGCATGACTTGCCAAAATGTAAAAAATATTTCCATATTGTAAAGAGAAAACAAAAAGAGAAGACAACAGCAGACCCAAAATCCTTATCTTATTGTTGTCTGTTCAGAGCGGAGTTGGAGTTCATTAAGACGTGTGACATCAGAGGACATAAGTGCCAAGTTATGACAAGTCCTAAGTTTTCATAACTGTGACCTTAATTGCCTTCCGTCTGTAAGCTGTTAGTGTCTTTAACGACCGATCCACAGGTGCATGTTCATTCATTGTTAATGGTTCATTGAACAAACATGGGAAACCGTGTTTAAACCTTTTACAATGAAGATCTGTGAAGTTATTTGGATTTTTACGAATTATCTTTGAAAGACAAGGGGCCTGTTTCTTTTTTTGCTGAGTTTAATACAACTAAAAGTTGAGAGAAAATGTGAATAAGGTTTGCATGTCAGATGCCTTAATTGTTTTGAAACAAATATTTCCAAATTACAGGAGCTGTGATGAACTCAGTTTATACAAATGAAAAAGCTCTACATTATACTACCTACAGTATGGTATCATACTCTACTTCCATTATACTACCTACAGTATGGTATCATACTCTATTTCCATAATACGACCTACAGTATGGGTATCATACTCTACTTCCATTATACGACCTACAGTATGGGTATCATACTCTACTTCCATTATACTACCTACAGTATGGGTATCATACTCTACTTCCATTATACGACCTACAGTATGGGTATCATACTCTACTTCCATTATACTACCTACAGTATGGGTATCATACTCTACTTCCATTATACTACCTACAGTATGGGTATCATACTCCACTTCCATTATACTACCTACAGTATGGGTATCATACTCTACTTCCATTATACTACCTACAGTATGGGTATCATTAAATCGGCCGACCTCTAGTTTCAAGTCCTGATTAGGTCTGGACTTTGACTCTGCCATTCCAAACCTTCAAATATTTAGATTTTCCCCCCCACCATTTTCATGTAGGCTTTTCACACAGGGGCATTGGGTGTTGCATAACTTTGTTTATGAAATAATTATGTAATTGTGTTATTTGTTCACTCGGGTTCCTTTTTATCTAATATTAGGTTTTGATTGAAGATCTGATAACATTCCGTATTAAAAAAAAATGCAAAACTTGAGAAACTTAGAAAGGGGGCAAATCCTTTTTTTACAGCATAAAAACTTATGTAGAGCAAATTATGGTTAAAAGGTTTGACTTTTACCTGATCTCTGAGTGGTGTAGAACCAACTAATGTCATTGTTTTACCTGATCTCTGAGTGGTGTAGAACTAACTAATGCTCATTGTTTTACCTGATCTCTGAGTGGTGTAGAACTCATGCTCATTGTTTTACCTGATCTCTGAGTGGTGTAGAACTAACTAATGCTCATTGTTTTACCTGATCTCTGAGTGGTGTAGAACTAACTAATGCTCATTGTTTTACCTGATCTCTGAGTGGTGTAGAACTAACTCATGCTCATTGTTTTACCTGATCTCTGAGTGGTGTAGAACTAACTAATGCTCCTTGTTTTACCTGATCTCTGAGTGGTGTAGAACTAACTAATGCTCCTTGTTTTACCTGATCTCTGAGTGGTGTAGAACTAACTAATGCTCATTGTTTTACCTGATCTCTGAGTGGTGTAGAACTAACTCATGCTCATTGTTTTACCTGATCTCTGAGTGATGTAGAACTAACTAATGCTCCTTGTTTTACCTGATCTCTGAGTGGTGTATAACTAACTAATGCTCCTTGTTTTACCTGATCTCTGAGTGGTGTAGAACCAACTAATGCTCATTGTTTTACCTGATCTGAGTGGTGTAGAACTAACTAATGCTCATTGTTTTACCTGATCTCTGAGTGGTGTAGAACTAACTAATGCTCCTTGTTTTACCTGATCTCTGAGTGGTGTAGAACTAACTAATGCTCATTGTTTTACCTGATCTCTGAGTGGTGTAGAACAAACTAATGCTCATTGTTTTACCTGATCTTTGAGTGGTGTAGAACTAACTAATGCTCATTGTTTTACCTGATCTCTGAGTGGTGTAGAACTCATGCTCATTGTTGTACCTGATCTCTGAGTGGTGTAGAACTAACTAATGCTCATTGTTTTACCTGATCTCTGAGTGGTGTAGAACTAACTAATGCTCCTTGTTTTACCTGATCTCTGAGTGGTGTAGAACTAACTAATGCTCCTTGTTTTACCTGATCTCTGAGTGGTGTAGAACTAACTAATGCTCATTGTTTTACCTGATCTCTGAGTGGTGTAGAACTAACTAATGCTCATTGTTTTACCTGATCTCTGAGTGGTGTAGAACTAACTAATGCTCATTGTTTTACCTGATCTCTGAGTGGTGTAGAACAAACTAATGCTCATTGTTTTACCTGATCTCTGAGTGGTGTAGAACTAACTAATGCTCATTGTTTTACCTGATCTCTGAGTGGTGTAGAACTAACTAATGCTCATTGTTTTACCTGATCTCTGAGTGTGTGTAGAACTAACTCATGCTCCTTCTGTCGGCTCTGTAGCTGCTCCTTCATCTCTCCAACACTCTAAAAAAAACACAGGCAGCAAGAGTCAGCTTCAGCTTCCTACTAGATTCTGTCAGGCTGTCAATCATTTTAGGATATGGGTCTAGTGCATACCTACTACAACCCAGCTAGAAATCTGTTGTGAAGTTAACAAGGAGTATGTATTGTCATAATACAACAATATGAGTACTTCAGGTGCAATACCAATCATAAACAATATATTGAGATTGATCTCATAACAGGACAGGCAATATCGGGATGTGTGACCTGGTTTGCTGACAGCAGATCTCCCTGTAACTTCTGGATGCGGATGTTCAATGACTTTAGCTCCTCCTCCTTCCTCTGTTGAATCTCATCGATTTTAGTCCTGGTGCAGAAATAATGTATTTTAATCAAATGGCATCTGGCTTCTTTTTTTTTTGTTACATAATTTAACTATAAAACTATATACTATATATATAACTATACATAATTTAACTCTTCCTTCAGAAGCTTGGTGAAAGAGGAAAACAAATTGAATCTTTATGCATGCCCTTACCTGCTGTCATTATAAAGGGCTTCTTTTTCAGCTTGCGAACGCAGAAAGCTATAAAACAAATCATAAAAAGCCAGTGAGAAAACTGCTCCACCATGAAACCTCCCAGTAGAGGAGATATAAGAGACTCCGAGTGTGAGGCCAGGGCTCTGGAGGCCAGGGCTCTGGAGGCCAGGGCTCTGGAGGCCAGGGCTCTGGAGGCCAGGGCTCTGGAGGCCAGGGCTCTGGAGGCCAGGGCTCTGGAGGCCAGGGCTCTGGAGGCCAGGGCTCTGGAGGCCAGGGCTCTGGAGGCCAGGGCTCTGGAGGCCAGGGCTCTGGAGGCCAGGGCTCTGCCGGTGTGAAAAGAGCCCTTGAGGGGAGATTTGGGCAGACGTCTTTGCAGATACAGCAGATGATAGTGACTGATGGCAAAACAAGTTGAGGTTCAGTCTCATTACTCCCGACAGCTGACTGTCCACGGAGCCGGTGCCGAGTGTCACATTGCTATACTGAGCCTGAGACGGCTGCCTAATGATGACAGAGAAACAGCACTATAACAGGACAAGGCCCAGGTGCTTATCATTACTGTCATACTCTGATGTAGTTCATCACAGCTGAGCCAAGGAAACTCAAATACATTCATCCACATTGGCAAGGAAATACAATCGATTATGAAATTGTCTTTTAATGCTTTTTAAGTTTTACTTTGTGTAGAACCAAAGAAAGGCCTTCATAACACTTGCAAGGTAAATAGAATCTTACCGGTCTTGTTTTTTCTTCAATTTATCAGAGAGCTAGAAAGCAACACATGGATCAAATCACTTTTCCATTACATGTAGGGGCCTAGATGCTAATATACACTAGAGCCTGATCTATACAACGGAGAACACATCTGATCTTATAGTTAGTTACCTTTGCTATTTCTTCTTGAAGTTGAGTGATGTCTGCCTGTTTGGATGACTGGAGGATAGAAATTAAATATGTAAGTACTTAGATGAAGAGACATAAGAATAGCCAACAAATTGTTGTCTGTCCTTAATTGTGCCTTAGGGAAAGTCTGTCCACAGCATATCATATATCATATAAACCCACATACAGTCAATTAGCCTAATAAATGGAGGAGGCAGGTAGTGACCATATTTTTTTATGTACTCTCAGATACAGAGCTGTATATCTTACTGCTTCACTTTGAGGCACGAGGGCAGGTAACATAAAAACGGAATAAAAAACTAAATAACAAAACCTATAAATGTTTCTTAGCATAGACAGCAATTATCACAAAAATCTGAGATCGTTTCTATGAGAAATGGCCAATTAGTAAAGCATCATCCTGGGTCATTAGCACCTAACCTAGGGTTGTAGGGTGGGTCGTTAGCACCTAACCTAGGGTTGTAGGGTGGGTCATTAACACCTAACCTAGGGTTGTAGGGTGGGTCATTAACACCTAACCTAGGGTTGTGGGATGGGTCGTTAGCACCTAACCTAGGGTTGTGGGATGGGTCGTTAGCACCTAACCTAGGGTTGTATGGTGGGTTGTTAGCACCTAACCTAGGGTTGTAGGGTGGGTCATTAGCACCTAACCTAGGGTTGTAGGGTGGGTCATTAGCACCTAACCTAGGGTTGTAGGGTGGGTCGTTAGCACCTAACCTAGGGTTGTAGGGTGGGTCGTTAGCACCTAACCTAGGGTTGTGGGATGGGTCATTAGCACCTAACCCAGGGTTGTTCATGGGTCGTTAGCACCTAACCTAGGGTTGGAAAATGGGTTAATAATTACCTCTAGTGCTTGGAGCTGCTCCTTCAGTAGGCGCTTCTCCTCCACCTCAGTGTGCAGCTGCAGCTCCACCTCTGGCCCAAAGCATTGCGTTATTGGATTTGGACACAGTGCTGACCACCTAAGAGCATCCTGTTTCATAACTAGCCCGGGGGTCCTCACTGCAGGTCCTGCAGGGCACGAGGTAGTCCAGCTCAGTCTTAAATTACAGTACCCCGACTTACATGATCATCACTTTCTGGAAAAGTGGCAAAAGCATAGCCCCTGTCTATTTCTACAATGAATCTTCTTAACTGATTTGGAACCTAACATTAACCCTAACCACACTACTAACCTTATGCCTAACCCTAAACCACACTGCTAAGCTTATGCCTAACCCTAAACCACACTGCTAAGCTTATGCCTAACCCTAAACCACACTGCTAAGCTTATGCCTAACCCTAAACCACACTGCAAAGCTTATGCCTAACCCTAAACCACACTGCTAAGCTTATGCCTAACCCTAAACCACACTGCTAAGCTTATGCCTAACCCTAACCACACTGCTAAGCTTATGCCTAACACTAACCACACTGCTAACCTTATGCCTAACCCTAACCACACTGCTAACCTTATGCCTAACATTAACCTTAACCACACTGCTAACCTTATGCCTAACCCTAACCACACTACTAACCTTATGCCTAACACTAACCACACTGCTAACCTTATGCCCAACCCTAAACCACACTGCTAACCTTATGCCTAACCCTAATCTAGAGGTGAAAGAAACACACACCTATTTAGGCGAGGTGCTGGCTAGCGGAGTAGAACACTTAAAAAACAAAAAGGAGAGCCTCACACTCTAGGAGCTCAGATGCAAAAATATTTATGTCCAACGTTTCTCGACAGACAAGCTGTCTTAATCAGGGTATAACGACAAACACTGTGGAGTGACTCGTTTATATCGTGTTAAAAGACACACAGGTGTCTGTAATCATGGCCAGGTGTGGCCTGATATCATTGGTTAATTCTCATATATTAAAATAGCATACAAAAAAACATAAATGGATAACATCTGATCACAGATAATACATAAGCCTACAAACATTTACAATGAATAGCAAAATCACATTAGTCACAAGAATGGCTTCAGATCAAAGTCTACGTTGAGACCGAAGGGAGCAAGGTTCTTTAAATTACAGATCCAGGCAGCCTCTCGTTTTAACAATAAATTGTCTAGGTCACACCCTCTCCTAGGGAAGATAACATGTTCGATGCCAATATAACGTAGAGACGAAATCGAGTGGTTTGCTTCCAAAAAGTGGGCCGCAACTGGTTAAGTCCAGTTTTTGCACCTAATGGTGCTACGATATGTACTTTTAATTTTCGCTTTGTTGTAGCCACATCATTTTTGCCACAAGGACAAGTTAGAAGATAAATAACTGCCTTAGTGGAGCGCGTGATGACACCTTTGATTGGGATCCGTTTCCCTTTTTGGGAATGTTTGAAGGATCTACATTTATAAGTGCCATTGCATTGAGCACAG
The DNA here is from genome assembly GCF_021184085.1 of Oncorhynchus gorbuscha. Taxonomy (NCBI): domain Eukaryota; kingdom Metazoa; phylum Chordata; class Actinopteri; order Salmoniformes; family Salmonidae; genus Oncorhynchus; species Oncorhynchus gorbuscha. The sequence goes on from NC_060182.1 coordinate 12,082,771, forward strand.
CCATTACATTTGTAGTTTCCATCCAGTAGGGGCGCAAATACACGCTGTGCAGGGATATCTTGGGGTGGTAAATCAGCGCTTACCAATTGATCTCGGAGGTTTCTGCCCCGTGAGAATATGACCAAGGGAAGGTCCGAAAACACATTACCAATACTATCATCGGATCTTAGAATGTGCCAATGTTTGTGAACGATTCCCTTAATTTGTTCAGAGCACTTTGAATAGTAGGCAGTTAAAACGCAAGAATGCTTCTTTTTGCGAGACTGACCTTGAAAAAGGTCATGTCTCATTTTGTTTTGAATTTTCTCAATAGCAGTATTAAATCTGACCATTTTTGTAGCCCCTCTCCTTGAATTTTCTTTGAGTCTCGGCCATATTTCTGTCGAAATCTGATTGTAAAAAATCTGATTTGACAGAATTGGCTATAGGGCAAACTGTTTTTCAAGGGAAGTGGGTGACAACTATCAGCCCTCAACAAACTGTTAGGATCAGTAGGTTTCCTGTAAAGATCAGTGTATAAAACATTATCTTCACACAAGATCAGAAGATCAATGAAACTGATTTGACGTGTATCAGATTACATAGTAAATCTCAGATGCTCAGAACAGGAGTTAAAAAAGCATGGAATGCCTGGAGCTGTTTTGCATCACCCCTCCATAGAACAAAAATATCATCAATATACCATTTCCAAATAATGATGTTAGGCAAGAAAACATTTTTGAGAGGATTGAAAATAGACTATCTCCATGTAACCATATACAAATTAGCATAGTTAGGAGCCATGGGGGATCCCATAGCAGTACCATTCGTCTGAATAAAGAAATCATTTAGAAACATTAAATAGTTATGTGTGAGTACTATTTCAGCCCAATGTTATAATGCAGGCACTGGAAGGTAGTTCATTAGGGTCACGTTGCAGAAGAAAATGTTCCATAGCTTCAATACTGCCCTCGTGTGGAATTTTGTGTATAACGACTCAACATCAAAAGTAACTAACAAAGTATTATCAGGGAGAGGAAGGATCAAGAGATTCAATGATAGAGATCATACTAGTGGTGTCTTTTACAAAGGAGGGGAGCTGTTCTGAGATCATACTGCTGGTGTCTTTTACAAAGGAGGGGAGCTGTTCTGAGATCATACTGCTGCTGTTCTTTACAAAGGAGGGGAGCTGTTCTGAGATCATACTGCTGGTGTCTTTTACAAAGGAGGGGAGCTGTTCTGAGATCATACTGCTGGTGTTCTTTACAAAGGAGGGGAGCTGTTCTGAGATCATACTGCTGGTGTTCTTTACAAAGGAGGGGAGCTGTTCTGAGATCATACTAGTGGTGTCTTTTACAAAGGAGGGGAGCTGTTCTGAGATCATACTGCTGGTGTTCTTTACAAAGGAGGGGAGCTGTTCTGAGATCATACTGCTGCTGTTCTTTACAAAGGAGGGTAGCTGTTCTGAGATCATACTGCTAGTGTCCTTTACAAAGGAGGGGAGCTGTTCTGAGATCATACTGCTGGTGTCTTTTACAAAGGAGGGGAGCTGTTCTGCAATCATACTGCTGGTGTTCTTTACAAAGGAGGGGAGCTGTTCTGCAAGTGGTCTAATAAATAACTGCATCAATGCCCGCTACAATAGGACGCCCTGGAGGTTTTGTAATATTCTTGTGTAATTTTGGCTAAGTATAAAAAGCAATTTTAGGGTGTTGAATAGCCAAAAAGCCGTGTTCTTTTTCGGTTATCTGACCAGAACTTAAATACCCATCTAAGGACAGTAAAGATTGTGTTCTGAAATTGGGCCGTAGAGTCACTTCTGAGTTTCTTGTAAAAGGTTAACCACACTGCTAACATTGTGCCAAACCCTAAATTAAGATAAAAACAGTGATTTTTGTTTTCAAACATTTTTACAAGTTATCCAATTTTGACTTTATCACTAGCCCATCTTGTGCGAACCCGGTCTCACGCTCCTGACTGGTCTTTGACATGCTGTAAACAAAAGCTAGATGCCTGCTGGACACATGCCCCACACAGCCTGCATTGGGGAGCAGTGAACTGGACTATGTTCTATCCGATTTGTAGGAAACCAGCAGTTAAATTATTTAAGCAACATTTGGTGCTGGGTAGAGGTCAACCGATTAATCTGAATAATTAGTTCTGATTAAGTTTTCATAACAATCGGTATGTTTGGACACCGATTACATTGCAACCCACGAGGAGAGAGCGTGGCAGGCTCACCACCTGTTACGAGAGTGCAGGCAGCAAGGAGCCATGGTAAGTTGTTAACATAATTATGACATAACATTGAAGGTTGTACAATGTAACAGCAATATTTAGACTTAGGGATGCCACCCGTTAGATAAAATACGGAACGGTTCTAAATGTTTTGTTTTCAAAATTATAGTTTCCGGATTTGACCATATTAATGACCTAAGGCTTTTATTTCTGTGTTATTATAGTATAATTAAGTCTATGATTTGATAGAGCAGTCTGACTGAGCGATGGTAGGCAGCAGCAGGCTCGTAAGCATTCATTCAAACAGCACTTTAATCCGTTTGCTTTATGACTTCAAGCCTATCAACTCCCGAGATTAGGCTGGCAATACTAAAGCACCTATTAGAACATCCAATAGTCAAAGGTATATGAAATGCAAATGGTATAAAGAGAAATAGTCCTATAATAACTACAACCTAAAACTTCTTACCTGGGAATATTGAAGACTCATGTTAAAAGGAACCACCACCTTTCATATGTTCTCATGTTCTAAGCAAGGAACACAAACTTGAGCTTTTTTTACATAGCACATATTGCACTTTTACTTTCTTCTCCAACACTGCTTTTTTGCATTATTTAAACCAAATTGAACATGTTTCATTATTTATTTGAGACTAAATTGATTTTCTTAATGTATTATAGTAAGTTAAAATAAAAGTGTTCATTGTTCATTCAATATTGTTGTAAAGCTTATTATTACAAATATATATATATGCAAAATAATTGGTATAGGCTTTTTTTGGTCCTCCAATAATCGGTAGCGGTTTTGAAAAATCATAAATCGGTCGACCTCTAGTGCTGGGAGTCAACATTGTTAACAAAGATGTCAATGAATTAAGTCAATCACTCTTGTAAAGTAGCACAACAACCAAGGGGGAAAGATTCAACTTTAGTATTGCTCTACTAGGCTTTCCAGACTATTTCTGAAGATTTATTCTCCATAAGAAAGACTCAACTCACCACTTAGCTCAGTCACTCGCTGTTCCAGTTTGGCACACTTTGCCTCCGCCTGGGGAAAAAAAACAAAAGGAAATTAATTTAAGGACAACTCAACACAATGCCATACCGCATCCATAATTCAAAACTGTAATCTAAATATGGGGTTGTTTGTGAAATAATCTTGTAATTAAATAACAAATAAACATAAAACCAACCACCATGTATAACACAAAGACTTGATCTAAATAGGGGATGATTCATGTGTTGAAATACGCCAGTTTGCGTTCCATACTGTAACGATTTAATATGATGTAAAAACATACAGGTACAGCATAATGGACAGAATAAACAGAGCCTTTTATATGTTGAATAGAGCAACCAGCTCAATAATGAACAACAGCGACCGGTGTATACATTTATGTATGCCTGATACAACAGAGGAAGTGCATCTGAGGATATTTTCAAAATGGCACTTCCTTTGAAAAATGTGTTTATGATGTCACCTGTTCCAGTCTGTCATTGGTTCCGGCTGCAGAGTCCTCCCTGGTCTCACTGACGTCAGAGTGCAACCGGACACCGTTGGTGTCAGCCAGGCCATCTGTCTCTGAGGCTTTGGTTTCACTGACCTCCGCTCCCATCTGGCTCTTTATCTCACTCTCATGGCGCTCCTGAAGGGCTGAGGGGAAAAACACAGCGATGTAAAGGTTTAGTAGAGATTTTTGTTTTTAAACTGATGCTGTGTTGCCATTACCAGATACATCTCATCTAAGAAATGCCTTTGACAATGTTGATTTTCTACAACGATAACCAACATAAGCATACCCGTCATCTTTTTCTGAAGGGCAGCGTTCTCTGCCTGGAGGCGCAGTAACTCTCCATCCACAGAGATGGAGATGGTACCGGAGGATTCAGCCTGCAGCCCCTTGCCATCCTTTAGCTCTTTGATTTCATGTTGTAGCTCCTCTATCTGAGTACATAACTAAACAGGGGAATGCAATAAATGAAAAATATTTCTGTAATATAATCATGAAATGTGATCAGGAAGGTGGGGCCTTTATGTTATACAAGCCACACAAAGGATAGGCCTAATTCACATCTTAATTTACAAGGACATTCCCCTCTTCTGAACCAGTGGCATGTGCGGGAGCAGGGGACATCCAGTACCTTGGACAGCTCCTGCATCAGGGTGCTGTTTTGCAGTCTGAAGTCGTCCTCTTGGCTGTGCAGCTTGCCTTGCAGCATCTCGTTCTCGCTGAGTAATGCATCCACCTCCTGAGCGCACACACCAGACAACCAGTCCATGTAAACAGAAAGTAGGCCCTCTCACACAGGATGATGACCATCATCCCCACATTTCTAGATTGAATACTCTTGCAAAAAACACAATAACAATGTACGTTGCTGATTAGAAAGAATGGTGAATAAGTTGGAGGACATTGCTCTACTTCGATATCATACTTTGATGTGCCGCCACAAATCAGATTTTCCAAAACATTTCCAAATGATCTAAAATACTCTGGGGAAAGGTTAAATATGCATATTTAAACAGCAGAGGGGGCTGTTGACTGCATTAATACAACATTAATTATAAATCAGGCCCATATACATCGTAAACCTATGCTACAGTCACTGAAGATGTGGAAGAACCTAATGAGTAAATGCATGAAATGAAGTTAACAGACAAAATGAGTGTGTCCTATGCTCTCTACATGTACTTGGGAATAATCTCTCTATCCATTAAGTTTTACTTGTCACAAGTACAATGATATGCTTAACTTGCAAGCCCTACCCAACTGCACAGTATTCAATATAAAAAAACGAATAGTAGAACTAATGAAATAAAACTAAAATAAGAGAGCAAGAGATATATATCTATATAGGGTCAGTTCCAGTACCAACTTTAAAATGTTCAGGGATTACAGGATTATTTGAGGGAAATACAGTATGTGCATGTGGGCTGGAATTAGCAGAAAGTGACTGGTAGTAGGATAAATCATTATAATTACATTTACATTTAAGTCATTTAGCAGACGCTCTTATCCAGAGCGATTTACAAATTGGATAATAATAATAGTAAACAGTATGGCAGCAGCATAAAGACGTCCGCATGTTTCCCATCTCAAAGGTAAGGGTTTTTCCCGGCTGTTCGCGCACACGTAATTATTTCTCGAGCCAAGCCGAAGTCAGTAGCCGAAGTCTACGCCCCTTCATTGGTGATTGGTCAAAAATCGGGATTCTTCAATGAAGTGTTTGTTATCGTTCAACGACAGATTAATTGTTTTCATGCTCATTCTTTTTTTCACCAAACAACACCTTAGTTAGATGTCACATTGCGCGACTAAGACCTCTGACAAAAACAAACGTTTTTTTAAATGTCATTTTTATTTAACTAGGCAAGTCAGGAAAGAACAAATTCTTATTTACAATGACAGCCTACTGGGGAACAGTGGGTTAACTGCCTTGCTCAGGAGCAAAACAACAGATTTACTTCGTCAGCTAGGGGATTCGATACACTTGTTCCTCGTTTTTGAAGTGAAGGTCTTTAAGGGGGCATGTGAGCACACATGTCCGGTTCGCCAACGGCTAAGCACCAGCCCAACCGAAGCATGCAGAAGACTTAAGTGTTGGGTGGGTTTGTGCGTGGTGGTGAGTGTGAGCGTGTAACATTGTCAGTGTAGGCGTGATAGGTGGATATACATGTAAACCGTGCTGAAAGTGACTGGTAGGAGAAATATAAATAATTTTCAAAATCAAAAACACATTCTATTGGTTACATGCGCCGAATACAACAGATGTAGAATTTATCATGAAATGTTTACTTACGAGCCCACTCCCAACAAAGCAGAGTTAAAAAGTAAGAAAAATAGTAACAATGAAATAACAATAACGAAGTTATATACAAGGAGTACCAGTACCGATTAAATGTGTCGGGGTATGAGGTAGTTGAGGTAACACAGTATGTACACGTAGATACATACATTTAAACTCAGTTTTTGACAATTCCAGATATTAGGATCACCACTTTATTTTAAGAATGTGAAATGTCAAAATAATAGTAGAGTGTGATTTATTTCATCTTTTATTTCTTTCATCACATTCCCACTGGGTCAGAAGTTTACATGCTACCAAATACAAATTGAGTGTATTGCCTTTAAATTGTTTAAGTTGGATCAAACGTTTCAGGTAGCCTTCTACAAGCTTCCCACAATAAGTTGGGTGAATATTGGCCCATTCCTCCTGACAGAGCTGGTGTAACTGAGTCAGGTTTGCCTCCTTGCTCACACACGCTTTTTCAGTTCTGCCCACAAATTTTCTATAAGATTGAGGTCAGGGCTCTGTGATGGCCACTCCAATACCTTGACTTTGTTGTCCTTAAGCCATTTTGCCACAACGTTGGAAGTATGCTTGGGGTCATTGTCCATTTAGAATACCCATTTGCGACCAAGCGTTAACTTCCTGACAGATGTCGAGATGTTGCTTCAAGATATCTACATAATTTCCCATCCTAATGATGCCATTTATTTTGTGAAGTGCACCAGTACCTCCTGCAGCAAAGCACCCCCACAACATGATGCCACCCTTGTGCTTCATGGTTGGGATGGTGTTCTTCGGCTTGCAAGCCTCCCCTTTTTCCTACAAACATAACAATGGTCATTATGGCAAAAAAAGTTATATTTTGTTCCATCAGACCAGAGGACATTTCTCCAAAAGTACAATATTTGTCCCCATGTGCAGTTGCAAACTGTAGTCTGGCTTTTTTATGGTGGTTTTGCCGCAGTGGCTCCTTCCTCGCTGAGCGGCCTTTCAAGCTATGTCAATAGAGGTCTCATTTTAATGTGGATATAGACACTTTTGTACCGGTTTCCTCCAGCATCTTCACAATTTCCTTTGCTGTTGTTCTGGGATTGATTTGCACTTTTCACACCAAAGTATGTTCATCTCTAAGAGACAGAATGCATCTCCTTCCTGAGTGGTATGTCGGCTGCATGGTCCCATGGTGTTTATACTTGTGTACTATTGTTTGTACAGATGGACGTGGTACCTTCAGGCGTTTGGAAATTGCTCCCAAGGATGAACCAGACTTGTGGAGGTTACACATTTTTTTCTGAGGTCTTGGCGGATTTCTTTTCATTTTCCCATGATGTCAAGCAAAAAGGCACTGAGTTTGAAGGTAGGCCTTGAAATACATCCACAGATACACCTCCAATTGCCTCAAATTATGTCAATTAGCCTATCAGAAGCTTCTAAAGCCATGACATAATTTTCTGGAATTTTCCAAGCTGTTTAAAGGCACAGTAAACTTCTGACCCACTGGAATTGTGATACAGTGAATTCTAAGTTAAATAATCTGTCTGTAAACAACTGTTGGAAAAATTACTTGTGTCATGCAAAAAGTGAATGTCCTAACCGAATTGCCAAAATTATAGTTTGTTAACAAGAAATTTGTGGAGTGGGTGAAAAAGTAGTTTTAATGACTCCAACCTAAGTGTATGTAAAATTCCGACTTCAACTGTATAATAAACAGAGCAGCAGAAGCATATGTTAAAAGTGAGAAAGTATGTTTGGGTGATGGAGTGTCAATGTAGTATGTGTGATTGTGTGGCTAGAGTCTAGTGAGTGTCCCTCGAGCCAGTTCAAAACAAATTACAATTAAAAAGTATATGGTAATTTATGCACATGTAAACTGGAGTAATGTCTATTATGGCATATAACATGTATAGCAAGCTAATGTTCATACTATCTTGTCAAGATCATTTGACAGCTTTGAAATAGTTTTAGAAGATGCAAGTAACCCACCTGAGCTTTCTTGCTTTTATTCAGAGCCTGAAGATAAAACAAAAAGCTAATCAGAATAGAATCACAAACAAAGGTACCTTTTATTCTGTCTCAAACATGATGCCTTGAGTTTCAGTGCATTGAACTCCACAGCTCTATTATCACGGTTTTAATCTAAATGTAGATTAGCTTGCTATACCTTATGTGCTTTGATGTAATCTTTCTCCAAGGTCACAGTCTTCAGACGAACAGCATTCAGCTCTGGAAAAGAAAACACTAAAATATTGAATATCCCCAGAGCCTAGTATTTTCTTTTCAATCACTGAGACATAACTAACCCATTTTGAAGTTAGATACAGTGCATCACATGGGTTACTACACACACCACACACTTGCATTAAGAGGGAGACTAAATCGTTAGTCCATCCTGGAGTTGCATTTGAAATGCTCTTTTCATTTTAGCAGTAAATATTGCTCCCAATTCAAGGGCACCAACTGAGCTCCAGAACATATTTATATTACGAGCTGCTGCTCCTTACCAGTTGTGTTCTTCCGCAGGTCATCTGAAAGTTGGTAGTTCTGTGTCCTCAGCTCTAAAAGCTGAGCCTGGAAAACAACAAACAAGTTATAGAAGGAGGGGATGACATTGCACTAAAACACATAAAAGCCTTTGACCAGTTAGCCTTGTCAGAGCTAGAACGGCACATAGGACATAGGCCTATCTCCTGTTTCCGTAAGGTGGGGCAGCCTAATGTACAAGTATACCCCCTGGACAGGAAGCTAGTCTGTAGCAGGGCTTTACCCCCCCCCAGTCCATCTCCTTAATTCTGAGTGCCAAGCAGAGAGGCATCATGTCCCATGTTTTGACTCTTTGGTAAGGGACACTAACCACAAGGCCACGGAGTTGGTTTAAGCCTGTATAAAGGGTCAACTTAATTAAACATTAAAACATCTGACTGTACACATAATCTGATTCAGGTGACTTCAGATGAACAAGCAATGCATTATTTGGGCTAGCTAGCCATGGGCACTATCTGGTTTGGAATACTGAACACACCCACTAAAATAAACAGTGAATGGCGTCCAGTCCCTAAAGGCTGCGAGCAGGCATGAGGCTAACGTTGAATGACCAAACCCGTGACCCATAATAAATATTGGAAAGCTATTAGTTACGCGAAAGTAACTAGCAAGCTAACGTTATAGTTTTCACCGAATGTATTTATTTTAAACATTTAACAAAAACAGCACACAACTATCAGACACGGATGTTTGAAATCAATAACTAACAGGAAGATAACTTTGCCATTAATAAAGATATTGTCGTGAAGATTAATTAAGACCAGAGTGTGTCATTTCAAGCTAACTAGCTAGCCTAGCCATTTAAGCTAGTTAACGGTTAACTCGCAAACCAGCTAACGTTAGCTAGCTGTTCAACTAATGTTATTTGAACTTAAAGCAAACTATTGGGATTATCACATTTGCATGTTTGTATAGAATACTAAAACGATATGACCAACTGCCTGTTGCTTTTGGAATAGCAATTTTTGCTGACACTATCAACATAGCTAGCCACATCCCTGGGTTGCAATGTTGGCCTAGCTAGTAAAGGAAGCTATCACGTTGACTTTACCGTTCCGTCTTTTAGCTCTGGACAGGTTGACGGAAAATCCCATTTTCAGAAAATACCCTGAAGGTGACTACAAATTCGAAACAACGAGCATTAAAAATGGACATCTGTCAACCTAGCTACCTGCATCCGATGGAACTCCTCCTCTGATAGTGCCTGCGCCATCTTCACTCAAGCAGCTAGGAAGGACTCTGCTATTAGCAGAGGTCCTGTGTGATAAAAGTGCCCCTGGGAATAGGCTATACTTTCATGCCTTTCTGTATATCCTTATGGAAAACACGACGTAGTTGTAAATAGAAATGTAAATGTATCGGACGACTTGGCTTTTAGATGAGGGAGGGAGTGCACTAATCACTATTTTCCCTAATCTAAACATTACTCCATAGCTAGGTATTGTCATTGCAATAACCACACCTGTCCAGTAGGTGGAGTCCTGAGTCCAGATCCATCACGTCATTTTATAAACTGGGTGGTTTGAGCCCTGAATTCTGATTGGCTGAAAGCCATGGCTTATCAGACCGTATAACAGGGTATGACAAAACATTTAGTTTTACTGCTATAATTAAGTTGGTGACCTGTTTATAATAGCAATAAGGCTCCTCAGAGGTTTGTGATATATGGCCAATATACCACGGCTAAAGGCCGTATCCAGGCACTCTGCATTGCATAAGGACAGCCCTTAGCCGTGGTATATTAGCCATCTATCACACCTCCTCCAGATTTATTGCTGAATTACCACGTGATTGTAAACTGTGAGCTTATTAGTCCATTTGAAGTAATTGCTTGTTCGCTGTGATTGGTTGTAGGTGTTATGATACTGATGATTTGTTGAGACTGATTGTTTGTATGGTTGTGGCTAGTGGATAATAGTTGTTGCCAACTGTAGCTTTTTTTAAAAATGTGACCAGGCAAGTCAGTTAAGAACTAATTCTTATTTACAATTGTGCGCAGCCCTATGGGACTCCAAATCACGGGCAGGTGTGATATCAGCCTGGATTCGAACCAATTATCCCATGCTGCTAAGTAACGTCATGTCTGTCCGTAGCTGGGTTATGCTTAGCTCAAATGTTGCAGTTGGCAACAAACCACCAGTATCACCGCACAAGTATGACGAGAAAGCACATCCACCTATTATTTACTATGGCGGTGCGTTTTCCAGAGGCAGAGGGGAAGTGTTGCACAGCGATTGTGTTTGAACCAACATTTCAGTGTCACAGTTGAGTTGACAATCCTTTTTACGGTCTCTGTTTTGAGTGTATGCCTAACTGGTGGCTGTGTGAATTTGGAGACAGATAGGCTAGCCATTTTATTTTTAACATTGCATCTGAAAAAAATAAATCACGTGTTGTTGATGAGGCATGTTCTGATGGAACGGTTACAGTTTCAATAAACCATGCATCGATATGCCGCCCTTCTCCAATACGAAGTGTAGGCTATAGCAGTAGAATAAACACCCATATAATACAGACATAGTCAAATCACTGAAGTTTCCTGGCGGGGAATTGTCTGCACGTTGGTTTGCATCTGCTCAGAATACTAGCCGAGCACACCTTGGAATACAACAACAATAGGCTTATCCTCATCTCTGACGTGTTTACTAATCTATGGACATTGTAAATAACCACATAGGATATCTTTTTAAGAAAGTGTCAGGCTAATTAATATCCCTGAGAATATTATCAGGCTGCAAGTTTTAGGACTACTTTTCAGTCTAAATGTGATTCATGCATTGATAGCCTGCTTGATAACTTTATAATAACACATTATTTAACTTTACAACTAACGTAAAATAATAGAGCTTTTGAAAATGCGTTGAATGCCTTTTGAAGATGCTTTGAATATTCTTGTTGGCAAAGAATAAATCTGCTATACATTTTTCCATCTGTTGTAATA